>NC_085005.1:11420836-11425836 GCF_963854185.1 Sardina pilchardus | reverse complement strand
TCTGAATAGTGCTTATTTGCACTATTGTCATTTCCATGTTTTAAAATATAACATCTAACTTTCGATATGAGACTACACTCTTAGATAATGGGGTGTTCCTTAGACACTTTAGACCAGTACCATATCAGGAGAATGACAGATGAGAGAAGCTCCTTTCATTTATTTGGTAACTGTCTCTTAGATATCTCGTCATCTTTGACAGAGTATAGAGATACAGGCCCAACACCTCACCTCAAAAGCATGCTTTCAAACAAGCATCTATTTATTATGGATATCAACTGTCTGCTTTCTTACAGCAAATGGAACTCAGACACGTTGAGCGTTCATGAAATCACATGGTGTTTTGAGTTGAAGCAGTCATGGGACATTATCCTGCATCATAATCACATCTCCTCTCCCAGTATGTTTAGGTCTCTCGCTGTGTTTACATCAGAGCAGTGATTATTCCGACAAACTAATTAAATCCCCAATGAATCACTGGAAGTGATTCTCAAAACAGGAAAGTCAATTATTTATTAATATCGGCAGCCCATAAATAAATTATACTGACACACACTCAATTTAAGTAAGCTGGGGGGTGTGTGTGTGGGGGGGGGGGGGGGGGGGGGGGGGGCATGCATCAAGAGGCTTGAAGACTCTCTGGAACATCCAATCCCGCCGAGGAAAGAGCCGGAAGGGAAAAAAGAGAGAATGGAAATAAATGGATGGCTCAAACAACAACAGTAGCTCCTCGTGTAGTCAGAACTCCTGCCACCTTGAGGGGGTTTAAACCTTTAGAAGCTGTCCAAATAAGCACCAGTGTGGGAAAGTAGATGCCTGCGTATCCATGACGCCCGTACGGAACTGTCCCCAGGGCGACCTTCTCAGCCAATGGAGAGCCAGTGTCCCCATGGAGCCCTGCACACTCTTGCAGGGGGGTCATCCAGTCTAGCTACCCTCCCAAAACACACACACACACACACACATACAAACACACACACACACACACACACACACACACACACACACACACACACACACACACACACACACACACACACACACACACACACACACACACACATGCACACACACACACACACACACATGCACACACATACACACACACTTCAACATACACTCATAAATGCGTAAACTTAAACAAAGTGTGATCATTGATCAGCTTGCCTTTTTTGGTGAGATTTGAACTTTATGACACTGGAGAGAACAGTCTTCCAATCATTCTTCTTACATAAGTGCCTCAACGCTTTTAACATCACGTAGATATGTAATTAACTGTCATATAGTTCCCAAGCTCCAGAAAAAAAAGCTCTATAGAGGTCATGGTTCATTTCAGAGGGAGCTCACATGCTGATAAAATGCATAACCTCCCAACAAAGTCAACTTATATACAGCATAACATATATATAGCGTAACAGCTATATAAACACTATATTACTGGTATGATACAATGCTTATTTATAGTCATGGATGAACATTCAAACGATATGGAGTAAGTAGGAAAATAATGGTCTAACAGTTCTTTTAACTGCCATAAACTCCTTCAATATCAACAAAATGCAGTTAAAGAAGAAACTGCACAAAAGGATTGGCGAAGGACTGGCTTTGACACAAAAACAAGCACACAGTTCATATGTAAAAAAGCTTTCAAAAACTTGATTCAAGGACATGAAAGAAAGCATAAAAATGAATTAGTATGTCATTTTTGCAAAGGCTTTGGCTCAGATTCACTCACCAACGCACCAGCAGGGATATCTTATTTAACGCGAGTCGACTCGAGAGGGAACGGAACATTCTGTTTGGAGTCGTGGGAATTTCAGGAAATGTGGTGTTTTCACTGGGGACAGTATTCCCGTCTATTTACTTGTTAATCTATGTGAGATCAGTTGCATCCTGTCTGCCTGCTGGACAGTGTGTACGCTGGAGGCCAGTCAAAGGTAGAGATACCAAACAGATACATCCACACAAGTTTCATAAACATGAAAGATATCCAGCGGTGACATTGCTCTGTGTGTGTGTGTGTGTGTGTGTGTATATGTGTGTGTGTACGTGCATATGCACACAGCGCTTATGAAATCTGTGTTTGAATCCCATAGAGGCTTTGTTTACTCAACCCACCACAACAACAGAAGCAGCAGCACCGCCAGGATAGGTGTCACGATAACCATCTATTGGCTGACAGGGGGAGAGAGTGCGTGGAATAATAACCAATGAGGCCCTGTCGTCATCCTCGTCCTCCCAGCGTTGATGTATCTCTTGACCCAGCCAAAGGTCACACTCTTCCATCCCGTCTGCGGTTCCTCCGGGCTTTATGGGTCTCCTGGACATGCACGGCTCGCCCAGAGGACTGCCCCCCCTACACCCTCCCCCTCCCTCCCGCTTCAAGGGGAGTTAAGGACACTGCATGCACCACCTCCTTCCTCATTCACATAATAGTGACGTTGATATCAGCAGCACATATGTTTACACAGTTAGACACTGAGCAGGTTAGTCATTACTTCCCTATAAAGTGCAATCTAATACAGAAGCCTAACATGTATTTGAATGTAATGTTAGAATGAAGTGTAATAATGAGATACTTCCTCTAAGCAGATTTAATTTCATGAAAGGAAATGTATTGCTCTTCTAGCTACATCAGACACATAATCAGAGATGTGTTGATGCATCTGTATAGAACAACTCAACAACTCTGTCATGGACTACATTGCACAGAAAAATGATTATGAAACCTAAAATGTAATTTCGGCATAATGACAGTACACAAGCAGCCAGGCTTGGAAAAACTGCACTAATAGAAATGGTATATCACATACTGTACGTCTACAAAGAGCGTCTGAACAACTTGAACTCATGTGGCTCATTGGGCGCTGGGCTAGGCTTTGATCTTTTCCATACCAGATGATGGAGGAGCAAAGCTCCCATACATTACACACCAATACAATGCAAGATCAATCAAAGGTAACAAGGTAAGAATCCTAGTAACCTCAAACTATAAGCCTATTGTGGGATCCACTGTCTTGATTTGCTTTGATTGCAATTGCTAATGTATTGATTTCATCAGGGATTGTATGAAATAACATTAACATTGTACAAAACAGGGAGAGTGTTGCACATGTATCGTGCCAGGTTATAGCAAATATTGCTAATCTCTGCAGTACAGTCCCTGAGCAGGTTGGTGGAACAAATTAAAAAATAAGATACTGACATGTTCATCATGAAAAATCTTACAAAATTATCATCCCCAAATTCCCCCCCATCTAATGCTAAAACTAGAGTGCCCTGTACTGTAGGCTACTGTATGTTGCTCTCTTCTAAGTGTGTAGGGAAATCTGCATAAATGTATCATTCATGAAGACATGAAAGACGTGTGATCCTTGACTGTTTATAGCACAAAGTTGTGCCAATTGGCCATTAGGAGCCACTACCAAAACAGCTGTCTCTGCCGGCTCGCTTGCTGGCACCGCGCCAGACTCCACTGTTCTGAACCCACGGCCCTTGATGGCCTGGTCTGATCCAGATATAGCACCACTGCTGTTGCTGGTGGAGTTTCCTTTGTTGTTGTGGGCATCTAAACACTCAGCTGGGTTGAACGTCGCCCCAATTGGCATTATCTCCGTCTGACGATCTTAAGTTATGTCCTCTTCACAAGGCCACCCAGCAGGCAGGGGGAATAAATGTGGGAGATTTTTCGGAATGAAATTGTCTCTTGCTAAAGTTAATAAGAGATGTCTGTGAATGGTTAAGGAGATTTGAAGAATATAGTATACTGTAGTGTTCTCACATTTCACATTAAAGCAGCAGTAAGGCTTTTCACCCCTTAATTAGCAAGCGAATGAGCCAACAGACTTGCCTTGCAAACACCAACAGCAGCACAGCTGTCACTGATGAAACTAGCAGACTAGCAAACGGGTGTGCTTTGGTAATATGTTTGGTGGCATCTGTAAAAGCTTTCCAGATAGGAGTTTGAACCTGTGAATTTAATGAATCACCTGGGGTTTGTGGGCTAGATTAGTGTTTATCTGTCTCTCACATTACCATATGTCAAAATGAATTTGAGGATTATAAAATGACCTCCTACTACTGTAAAACATGGCTCAACAAAATGGTAAAACACGCTACACTGGAAAACACCACGTCAGAAGTCAGTGACCATTAATTTCAACAGTCGAGAGGCAGACACAGGTTCACAGGTTTATTGACAGTGAAAAATGCATTAGCAGTTGTTTACATTGTACGTGTCACTGCAAGTGAGCACTGCAGTGACAATAGGGGCCCCATTTCCAAGGCCTTAAACACCGAGACATACCACTGTTGCAATCTTTCACTCACTGGCCAAGAATGTATGAGTAAACGTATTGGACAGCTTTCTCCCCAAGGTTTTTTTTTCTTTAATTGAGAGGTCGTTCTTTTAGTGTGACTGGAAGTGGGCATAGCATCCATTACAATGTTGATTAATGCATCCATTAGGCATTTTCCATCTGATGGCTCTAACAATTCGGTACATCTGGTGGAGGTGAATAAGGCTTCAGAAGCAGCCAGGGTTTACTGAGTACGATGGGTGGTAGGAGAGGGATGCTCCAGCTCTCCTATGAGGGTGGAGGCCGGGGTCTTTTGCGGTATTCAGGGAGATGGTGAAGGATCCAGCCAGCAGGTAGCAGCATGGCCGTAGCGAACACAGACATGATGAAGAAACTTTGCTGAGGAAGAGGATGAAAGACTTCACTGTACATTTCCATCTCGCATTAACAAGTATCATACATGTGCCTGCTTCCCAGTGCATTTATTTGTGGTTTGATAGCATGTCTGTTTGATGTGTGTAATAATAAATGTTAGATTTAGGATATAAAACAAGACAGGATTTGAGACTGAATTCCTAGATCTATCTTACACTTGCATCTCTACATAAAATAACAATCATGTTAGCTTTGAACCTGTTCTTCTCATAAATTGTGAGTTAATTTCTCCGATGCCAAATGTATAATGTGGTTTAAACACAGATC
>NC_085005.1:11370836-11418336 GCF_963854185.1 Sardina pilchardus | reverse complement strand
AAGCCCAAGTGAACGCACAAACACTCATGCACACACACTACATTTTCAACAATGTTTATATTTAACCCCATGGCTAAAAGTAGGATCTGAATGTATATTAGTAATAACAAATAGAGCGATCCTATCCATTCCAATAGTCCCCGTACATTACAATGATCTGTTCTCCGTGGTTAACTGTGCTCAGAAATCTTGTTCTAATCCCTTACATCGCATGAAAGTGTTAATTTGGCGCACCCTTTTGGAGATACGACGCCATTGCAGTGTCCAAAAATGTTAAACTGCAACTCACACAAGTGGTAATGATCCAGGCATCTGCATCAGCAAGATCTGCCTGCATATCTCTAAAACCTGTAGTATCATGATAATGATTACGATGATGATATAGTGATGATGGTGAATGATGATGACGACGATTAAAAGTCTGCAAGACAGAACTAACAACTTGTTTGTTGATAGCCTGGACTCTCCCTTCCCAATTGACAGACAATGGACTTCATTGATAGCTAGACCCTAGACGAGATAATAAACACCAATGAAGCCTATAGGCTGCTAAGTGTATTAAAGTTCAATTCAGTTCAATTAGACTATGAACTGAATGTAGACTAGGCTACAGTTGATCTGGAAGTACTACCGTAATTTCCCGACTATTAGAGGCGGTTTGTACATTGATTTTGCTAAATTTCTTCAGCTATGAGGTTAATCAGGGGGGGTAGTTACTGTAATATGGTGTTAATATGGTTTTGTTTATTTTAACTTGCATAAAACACTGTCCTGCGGCTTATACACAATGCGGCTTATGTGGGAAATTGCTGTATAGACTACTGCATTTTAGGCTGATGAAACCTTTCAAAACATCAGAGGTATGCGTAGGCTATGTCTAACCCAGACCTATGTCTAGACAGTATAGGCCTACGTGGTTGAGACAGATCATTAAGGACCCAAATTCAAATGTATTCAACAAAAAGTGTTGGCTATTTAAATGATTATCATTGGGCCCTAACAAAATGGTAGAACAGCCTATTGCATGGCCAGAGAGGTAACGTTAGCACTTCTCTTTGGCTCTGGCATTGGCTAAAAGCATAAAAAAGTGGAATAGCCTACCTTTATCTTAAAATGAAAATGAACAGCTGAACTACACACAAGGCATGCCAGATCTTTATAATTGCAAAGGTGTATGTACAACTTTGCCAAATCCAACACTGTAGATTATCATGTGTCCATCTGGTGTGTGCGTAGAAGACAAAAAAAATTGCAAGGAGGCCGACCACCGCGAGTGGGAGCCCCTGCCTTGCTTGGTCATAAAAATGCAACAGTCGACTTTTCTCATTCGTCAGCTGGTTAGCTGACTGGTAGCTCACAGGCTATCTAGCCAGTTTTTACGTTTCATTTCCTTGTCGACCAACCAACGAGTGGCCGTGGATCAACATAACAAGAGCTTGTATTGGACTTTGACCAGATAGAGGTTGATGTGTTTGAAAAATCAATGCATTCGGTAGAACATTCTCTCGAGTTTCGTTTGAACAGAGGGGAAGAAAGTATCGCACACTATGTATGTGGGAAACCAATTGTCAAGATGACGAGGACGAATGCAAGAACTAACGTTATGGCTGTGTGTATTTAGTTAGCTAGGGTTAGCTAGCTAGGCAAGTGGGCTACCCATGCAAGCCAAGAGACTTATGAAGCATCATAATTAAACATTGGCCGAGAAGTCACATCCAACGTGATTCTTCAATTGGGGACTAACTTGAAGCTTGGAGTTTCAAAGCCGCGTGAAAGGAAACAAGGGCACAATCAAACTCAAGACATCAAACTTAACTCAGGTATGTTGGGCTATCATAGGTGTCTCTTGTTAGCTTATGTTAGCTAACTAGCTGCCTGGCTACATTTTTGTCGCTAACCTCAGCTGGCAAATGTGTTGGAAATGTCGCTAGCGTAGCCCAATAACGTTAGTTAACTGTCTGTGATAGTGTTAGCATTGATGCAAACCTGTTTGTTGGACAATTGTCCGTCAACTTGCATGTGAAGTTGACCCCCAATTGCTGTTTGGTGAATATCATACACTAATACCCCCAACCCTCGTGGCATAAAGACTTTGAGATAGTTAGATGGGAAGCAAGCTTGAAACTGCTATCGTTAAGGTATGTCACACAAAGGCATGACAGTCCGCTAGATAACTGTTAGCTAGCTAGCTTGCTAGCCATCAGCGCTTGACTGCCACAGTCTTGGCTAAAGTTGTGGGTTACTTAGTCAAGATTTACTGGCATTGTACGAGTTAGAAGCAGGTTTCCTGCTAGGTTCAGTTCGTTTACAGCGTTTTATTTTTTAAACTGAGCCACAGTTCAGCTCACAAATTACCTTGTGGAGTATCCTATATCCGTTAATTGAGCTAACGTTTACGTCGGACGAGCCCACTAACGTTAGCTCACCAGCTAATCATACGTTTCTTTCCAGGGTTTGTAACGTTAACGTTAAACGGCAACAATTGTCAGGTGAATATACCAAGACAAAGTTGTTTCAGAAGCATTTTACAAGGTCTAATTTATAATGAAACTTACTTTATGTCATCAGTATCAAATTAAACGAAGCTCGTGGATCTTTTAATGGTTTAGCCAGAAACTGGTTGGGCTGAGCGAAGTAATGTTACTAAAGCTAAATTGTTTAGTTTAGCAGAGATGGCCAACATTCCATCCTACAGGAAACCGATATTGCAACATAATTTCTTTGATCCGAACCTGGGTTCAATTTTATTTGAAGAAAAAAATATGAAAACAAACATCAATGATTTGGTTCTTTGTAATTAGTTAGACTAGTTACGCTGTCTGTCAACAGACTTCTCTTGGTAATTTCCCTAATGACATTGGAGGACTATTATTCTCTGAGTCGAGACATCCTTGTAATAAACACATGTTGGCTAATTTATTGATACGGTGTAAAAGATTACACCCCACATAATTTAGCAATAGCCTGTGTGAGGCATATGTTGGGTGCATTCTTACTTTGCATCCTCCCTGAAGCCTATCAGTGTTGTGGTAAATCTGCCTGCCTACCTTATTTCAACAAGTCTGGCACCAGTGACATGATTGATCATTGGTTTGGTTCCAGGGCTAAATCCAATTTCTGTTATACTTTCCATACCTCCCTCTGTTGTGGTCCAAATAAATCTCTGGAAGTGTGGATATGTAAATGAAAACAGGTCAGAAATAGGTGACATTCAAATTGTGTTGTCCATGTTGCTTCCTGTCTCTACTAGACTAGTTGGCTTCCTCAGTTTCTACCTTCTAGGATGTCAATGCAGTGTTATCTCAAGTCACAATTAATGATCATTCGGATTTCCGAGGCTCATTTATCAGATCCCGTTCCCTTTGGCTGCTGTTGGCTGACTACGTTGTGGTTGTTTTACAGTGAGACATGAGTCTCTAGAGTCTCGGCCTTCCCTCATTTCTGTTTCAAACCCATATAAATTTACTACAACCTTTTCTGAACTTTACCTACAGCGTTAATATCTGATCGGTTGCAGTGCTATATACATCAGAACTATTTAATTACAATCCGTTACAGAAGATTATATGTGAAAAACATACCAATTTTGTCATTGTCACTGCCTATTCAGCTATTTAGATGTTCTGATGGTGTTGCTTTATCAGAAGTGATGTTGTCTGTGATTTGTATGTTCACAATTCACCAGCACCCCCACCACCACCACTACCCCTTCTAGTTGTCTGTCAAGATATGAGCAATTGTTTCAATGCAATCAAACATTTCTATGTGATACAATTATATGGTAATCACCGCTGGGACAGTGTGGCAGTGGATTATCTTTATCTCACCCTTAGCCTACATGTTAAATAGAATCCCTGTTAATCTGAGAAAGTTTTAGGTTGATTTTTGCAGTTGAAACTTTGGCCTAATGATTGATTGATTGATTGATTTCATTATAGTTTCATTTGACTTGGGCTGTGATAAGATCAGCAATGTAGAAACATCAAAGCAGTGCTAAGATCTTAACAAGTCAGTGGCTTAAAGTTATATCTGAATCTTAAGTAATGGGTCCCACCCTGTTTACAGCAAATATGTTAGTAAGTCTGTTTCAACTGTAGAAACTTCAGGACTTTCAAGTGTCTCAAACATTTATTTGTTTTTTGATTTGGGAGCTGCAGTGGAGGTACAAGTGGACATAATATTTTGTTCTTTGATTGCGACATCCATTTGAAAAATAAATGTATGCTTTCCTTTGAAGCAGCACCATCATTAAACTGTTAAAATGTGCAGGACTTTGTAGTGTATGTAGGGTACGTGCAGGTCTTTGTAGTGTAAAAATATATAGAATGTTGATCCAAATTATGAAGGTTATTTTTTCCAAATATGAGCGATCATTACAAATTTTGATTGCTGCTCCAATGGGTGCCTGGCATACTAGTTTATGATGCAACTTGATGTCTGCCAAGTTCATGCATGGCGGACTGTGCTCGTTACTTTGCTCATTAACACTTGCCCATCAGTGAAATTAGGACCCAAGTTGGGTCACCCATTCCTCTGCCAATCCAAGGCCAACAACAGAAAATGAACGGCGTCCACTGTGAATCAGCGCAGTTCCCATTATTTTCTAGTAGTGTGCAATAAGTGTAATCTAATGTCTTTAGTGAGGAGTTGTTCTTTGGAAATACATGGTTTGGATCTCGTACAAGGACACTGTGAAGACGGGAAAGACGTTGCTTTTTTTTCTCTCTCATCTGAGTGAAATCTTAGCCTAGATGTTGGAAATGTCCTCATACAGCAATTCATCTGTGATGGAATTAGCCTAATGAAAAGTTAACTTTTTGTTCTGGGACTCCTTCTTGGCTTCCCTTTGCGTGCCTTTTTATGAGTGCTGTGGTGCCATTAGCTTCTTTTCCATATTCATGTATTCAGGACTTGATGGAATCACTTCTCTTTCATATTCTGATCTGTGCAGAACTCCTGATGCATTATTTCTCCCGTCTTATTTAAAATGTGTGCCCTTCTTTAGTGCAGAAGGACAAAAACAGACCAGAGTGGCCCTAATTTTAGTGTTGCTGCTGAAGTTTTGACAAATCCGATGATGAAGTTAAAGCAGCAGGTTTTTGGCTCTGTAGACCTCCTCTTTAGGGCCTATAACTGCCATCACAGCCCATGTAGAATTTAATCAATATGCCAAATGACTGTATTAATATAATTTTTATGGTTTGTCCTTGGAGAACAGCTTGCTCTGTCAGCGGACGTGTGTGTGTGTTTATCTGAGGGTGAGCATGAGTATTCTCTCACACTGCTCCCTTACGCAGCGGTTTTACTGCAAGGTCTCAGAAATGCAAGCTGTAATGGTAGGCCCATTGTGTGCAGAATTCAGTTAATGGAGGGTACATAAATTGACATGTATGGTCATCATAATGTTCGCATTCTACCACGTAGCAGTATTCCAACGCGGTTGCCATTGTTTGTTAGCCAGACTGTAGTCGATGTAATGGTGAAGGTCAGAATAACTCCCTCTAAATGCTGTGATTTTAATTCATAAGAATACAATATTTCTGCTAAAAATATTATTGCAACTATTGTAGAAGAAAACTTTCAACATCCATCTCTACATCGTCTTTGCTTTCTAACAGTTGTCAAGTTCATGTCGGGTTGCACAAACTATTGTAGACAATCATGGGTGAAAAAAATAGGAACAACACAAATGGAACAGGAATATGTCGGAGAATATCAAAAGCCATCAATCACAAACTGGAATATTCATCACTGGCATCTCAGCACTCTTGGAATTGAACTGTCAGAAATCTGTCCTTGAGTTCCTGTGTTGTGAATGAGGTTCCTCCCACTGCAGACTGGCCCTGTCTACCATATCCCTTCCTTTCCCTGTCCACTGATGCTGGCAGGTTTCTTAACCGCTGCCGGCAGGTCTGATTGCGCTCCTCTCATCCCTTTAGTATCTCACAAGAGCCAATACCATCATCAGAGCCTGTTTATAGATGTATACTTTGTATATTGTTGGGCTACTACATGATTGGCAACCTTTAAACTGATATTTTGACTCTTTTGTAAGGGATGTTGACTGTTGAGTTGTATTTCATTCACACCAAGCAAGCTTTTCACACAAATCCTCACACTGAAGAGGGACAAGCTACAGTTGTTGCATGTGTGCATTCAGTTGAATACTTGGGCCCAAGGGTAATTGGTGTACTGTTAGCCCCTGGTGCTGTATCAAGGAGGTGTGATCAAACATCCAAAGTGACAGTGGAAACCTAACTGTCCTTGGCGTGCATTAGCTAGCCCACAATTGGGCTGCTAGTGAAACAATGATCTCCAAATACCAACATTAGCCTAGCCGGTGGATTGATCTTCCTGGCTAACTAGAGCCAGGTTTCTTAGGCAGAAAGGTTGCTTTTCAAGGAGTGGAAAGAAAACACTGGAATCTCAGGTCTCTGCTGCTGTCATTATTGGCTTCTCTGAGAGAAACTCGGCCATTGAAGGCTTCAGCATCTTCTTTTGTCATCCCAGAATCCCCCATGAATAAGAGATCTTCTTTGGAGGTGGTTTGCTATTGAATCCCTTCATGCTGCTGACCCATTTACCAGTGGCATGCTCAATGATGTGCCATGCCAAACACATTCAGCTTTTGGAACTCCTTTGTGATTACTTGAACGAAGCCATGCATTTGGGGCTATGTCCACATGTAGCCAAGGTTTTTTTGTGTGTGTGTGTGTATGTTTTGGCCTTTCGTCCACTGAAAACGGTTATTTTCAAAAATGCTGACAAAAGTGGATAATTGCGAATAATGTGAACGTGGAAAGGGAAAACCGAGTTTTTGGATTGGAAAAATAAATGTTTGCAGGTCTCTGATTGGCTGCCATTGCCCTCTGTTTGATTGACCTTTAACAGCTGTTATTGTGCATCCATGTGGATGGATTATTTTAAAATACAGGGGAGGTACAGTATCCATTTTTTTTTAAATACCTGCATACGAGTGAATAGCCTGAATATTGAGAAACAATACTTCACACGGGCAAGTGAGAAAGGATAGTTAGCTGCCCATAGCAGAGTTCAAATGGCAGAGAGAAGAAATCTGCTGGCTACTGTTGTTGAGTCCATCATACTTAAGATCCTATAGCAGTTAAAGGAGAAATTATGGACATAACCAGGATCTGTTCAAAGCCATCAGATATTAGTCAAAGGAATCCGGGATTTTCCGTGCAAAATGTGTGTTTTTGTTTTTTTTGGTCATGGCGGTTTCAGTAAACTTCTTGATGCGCATGTTTTGTGTCTTTCAATTTCCCTTCTTCGAGCATCACCTTTGGGTTTGTCATTCCCCCCAGTGTGCAGTTATATCTGAAGTGCTTCAGCAGTCATCAGATGGCTTTTAGCAATACCTATTGGTGATATTTTAAAATATACTTAGAATGTTCTTCAATTGAGTGTCGCCTCTTTCTATCCTCCCTTCTCGCTTTCGTGGATACTTTCAGGTTTGTCCCATTGTAGCAAATTGGAGGCCAAGAGAAGTATGGTATACAATCCATATGAATAGGGCCAAACAAGCACAACATTTTCTTTGTTTTTTCCCTCTTATTCTTGTGAAGGTCCTTTCAGCTCCAAAAATATGCTTGTCTGACCTCTGCCTTCTGTCACCAGAGAGAGAAATCTGAGAAGGAGAAGAAAAGTGGGACGTGTGTGTGTGTGTGTGTGTGTGCGCGCGCGCACACGTGCGTGTTAGCCCTTGCTTGTTGTCCTTGGCAACGTCATATTTAAAAAAAAATGAGAACCTCACCTAGAATTGTCTGTCTTTGTCCAATGGCCTAGCAGCAAAATCCCACCTGGGGCCTCCCTCTGCATACTTCTAGCTTACTGGTCCTCATTGTCCTTTTCGCTCTCTCTCTCCCTCATCCCTCTCTTTTTCATCCTCTTTTCCCCTATCTTTCCAGTGAGCAGAAAAAGGGCTTTCAGCGTTTTGTGGGTTTTATCAGAATGCCGAGCAGCATGCAGAAAGCTTGTGTCTCATTGTGGTTGCCCTGGTCACAGAAATCCCTCAGCACAGTTTTTTTTTTTTTTTTTTTAAAGGAACAGTTTCCCTACGGAGAACTTAGTAAATCTCTGCAGATGCTGACTTGGAAACTGGAAACAGTGTGTCATGGGTTTTAAAAACAGAGCGGCGGAGCAGTCAGAGTAGTAAAGCCTCGCTCCACACACTTCTCTCTGTACAAAAGAGGAATGGACATCGTTGGCTATGAGCTCATGATCAGAATAGCAAGTTTTACACTCTGACGGTTTATATTCTGTTTTGAAGCTTATGAAGCGTCAATTTCATTTTGATGTGGCTATGTACTTTCACATTCACGGTCCCTCTCATGGGTTCCCCCTCTGTTTTTGCCATTCTAGTAAATGAAACGCAGTTATTTCACAGTGGTTTGACTGAAGGCTGTGCTCTTTAAAACGAAGATGAATGGTCTTCATAAGGAAACAAGGCCAGTCCTCCAGTAATCACCGCCAAGCAAAGGTACAGGCTCAAACATATTTTAAAGATAGTGTATGACCTCATTGGTCTTGAATGATTTGAACTTTTAAGAAGAATCAGTGTCAGGGATTGGTGACACTTTAGATGTGATGATTCTTTCCCATCAACCTTATTCTGAATGGAAGGACCTGCAGATGTTTCGCTGGACTAGAGAACATGGTTTGTGAAACAGGCAGTGGCACAGTTTTGAAATGGTATGTTTCTAATGCCCTTCTTCTAGGGGGAGGGGGAGATGTCTTTTGGGGGGCGTTAGAGGAAATAAGCAGTCTCCAAGCATTGGATATAGGTATGTTTTAGGCTGCACTCTGTTTAAGCACTGTGTAGAACTAGGATATAAGTCTGCATTTAGAAAGGAGTGGAAATCAAAACTTCATTATAACATGCCACTATATGGGGTTGGTCATCTTCATGATTTAATGTTTTTTCAGGTGATTAAAGCATGGCGCATTAGCCTGACTTGCCCATCTGTAAGGGTGTGGTTTATTATCTATTCTAAGCCTTGTGCAGAACATGCGAAACTGTAGGCAAATGCAACGCAGTCTTCACATTGGTGGTCGCTATCTTGCAAGCATATTTTGCGCCCAGTGTACAGGAAATAGGCTGCCATTTAAATATGATTATGCACCGCTGCCCAAACTGGGCTGCCGCCATAGGCACAATTTCTTTGCAGAAGTGTGAAATGGTGTTTGCACATCTCCTGCGTTTGGGACCCGGGAAAAAATATGAATCGAATATGGAACAAATGTCCAGGTCTGTGGTTGAGCCAGGCCTCCCATAAGGACCGTAAAAGTGCCCGCTGGCCTCTGCAATGCTTGCTTATACCACTGTCTTTCCTACACCACAGTGAAATAAAAGAAACCCAAGAAAACCCCTCTGTTCTCTCTTTCTGTTGCGGCTTTTCATCTACAGCCCCCTAGAAAACCCGAGGCGTAGTTTTCATCATGCAAAAATGTATACTTGCTGAAAATGTCTGACGGAAGAGAGGGGAGGGGGTTGGGGGTCTGGTGGATGAGTGGTTGGGAGGGCTGTGGGGGTTGCTGTCACTCAAAACCACAGCCTCCTGACAGAATGCCTGACTCCAATAGCTGTGGTTGTTTTTCCCTCCTTCTCTTCTTTTCCCTGGAGTAAGGGTTATATTTAGGAGTTAGCATTGATTATCCCTTGAGCTGGCTCTCCAGTGACGTGAAAATGGAATGATGAGCGCATGTCTAATTTCCTCTTGCCGCACTTCTTCACCCTCATCTCCCCTTCATGGGGTTCAATATTTGCCATGTGATTTTTTGGGATATATGCTTGCGGTGTGTTCCGTCTGGAACATGTTTTTATGGCTAGCAAAGAAGGCCGGCCCCTTATCAACTGTAATTTCACAGAATATAGAGGAGATAACCACTCATCTAAATATCATTTTAATGCCACATTTTGAGCCAGGTCTGAAGAGGATTGAAACAGACAATTTGACTGACTAGGGCCCCAGTCAGCAACTTCAAGAGGCCCTTAGCAGTCAATTTATGGTGTTAAATATTGCATTAAGACTGTCACATGTGGGGATTGGCCAGGGCTTCAGATGGTTTCACAGAAGGCATTGGAGCCCAGCACACTGTCAAGGTCTGTTAGACTCAGAATATCGCTGGCTGGGAATGAGTGCTCGCATCATCTTCATCTTGGCTTTCGCAGATTCAGGCCAGAAGCTTCTCTCAGGAGAAAGTGTATTTGGCTGAAATTTCTGATCTTTTATTTCTCTAACCAGGAGGGGAAGAGTGCGCTTATGATCTGTTGACACATTTGTAGAGTGTGAACGAAGGTATCAGTCCTGAAATACCTACTGTAAAATTGTGTATCCGGTGGAAGCGCTCATTTACCCACTCAAAGGCGAGCTTTAGAGTATTTGCTGTCTGCGCTGGCCCTAACCTACACCATGTAACCCCCTCCACCATTAATGCAAAGGCTTTGTTGTCCTCCCGTTCAAGTCCACCTGACTACTTTGACTGCACTCCAGTGAAGTGGCTTTAATTCTTCATCTGGTTCTGACTCTGGCTCGATCAAGTGGCAGCCCATGGAGAGGTGTGTTAGTAGGAGGGCACCATTGGCACCATTTCTTCCACTTGTGGAGCTCTTTCTGTCTGAACCATCTGTTTGCGGCCAGTCTCAGCCTTTTGGTGTCCAAAGAGACCCACATAAGACCACACAGACAACCTTTAAAACATCAGAGAATGATCCGTTTAAAGTAACATCATTTGAGAGCATTCCTGGTTGAGGTAATCTGTTAACATCTCTCAGATGCCTTCAAGACCTTGGCAAATGCAATACGTATTTCGTTGTCACAAGTCCCTTTGTAGTCAATTGTTTGTCGTTGAGCTTTTGATAAACATTTGTACATAACCACCTTTTGTCACTGACAGCTGCATGTCTAAGTCAAATATTTGTAAGTTGTGGTGTAAATAGTGTTTTTGTATTGGAGTTGGTACTTGGTAGGGAAGTTCTAGCTCAGGCTCTGAGCAAACCTAAAATCTAAGCAGAAGGTGCTGACCAAAGGTCTGCAAGTTTTCAGCAGTGACATGGACCTGGGCATCTGCTGAAGATGACTAAGTGAAGAGTGCCATTGAGTCAGAGATTCACACAGTACAACACCACATTTTTACATATCTGCACAGACTAGGGAAATTAGGTAAATGTACAGTAAAAGAATTCTGCATAATGCATGTTTTCCCTCGAGCTTTAGCTTACTGAGACACAAAGCATTGTGTCTAAATTGCAAGTTTTCTCCGTTATGCGTGTGTGAGGGGAAAATGACACTCTTGGTCTCCTAGTCAGCAGCCACATGGTCATTATACCCATCCAGTAATGTGTTTCAGGCATATGCCTACTCTTTGAAAGGGTCTCAAGTATTGTAATTGCATTTGGACAAGGATGTATTGCTCACAGTAAGTATGTTTTTATGTCATTACACATGGACAGGCAGAATGTTAAATATGTAAATGACAACTCCACCGTCAGAAGACATTATTGTATTCTCCTTTTGGTTGCCCCCATGACTGAATGTTAGCCTATCAACAGAACAACAAGCCTTTTCTTTTCTTGGAACAACACATCATCACATCATTTCAGTGGCTTAATAATAACAGTATCCGAATGACACGGCAGGCCAGTTCCATTATGTTCCAGCCAAGTGCAGATGTTTCAAGCACGTCTGGCCATCGTGGGGGTTTCGGACAAACACTGGATGGTTTTGTATCATCTCGAGTGCTGAGTCTGTTGTCTGAACTGCTCGGCATTGCAGAATTCTGTTCGGTCAACAATGCTCCTCCACACTGAGGAGGAGGTTGTCCCTTCCGACACGGTTTTCCCTCAGACATATTGAGCTGGGCTGTACCTAGTGGACAAGTGAACACAGATGCCAAAAGACTTAGCCCTAGCTGATCTATTTTTTCTCCCTCATATCAAGTTCACGCCCTATCAATTTTCCAAAGTGTATGTGTGTATACGTTTGTTTGTGTGTGTTTGTGTGAGAGAAAGAGGAGAGAGATCACTGGTGAAGTTTTACAGTGAGAGATAATGCAAAACTAATTGTGTCAAAGCTAAATTGCACAGGTATATGCCTGCAGTGTTTTTGTTTTTTGTGCCAAATATTTAGTTGCAGGTACAGACCTCTACCGTACAATTGTCTGAGGACAAGCATCTGCAAGAAACTGCAAAGGTCAACCGAAAAAACTGACTCAAGGTGTGGTGTCGGGCAGAAGTGATTGGATAGTTGCCCGATTTTGTTTAATGGCCTCAATTATGGTTACCATGACAGCATTCTGCAATGTTAAAAATGTTGGAACAAGTTTGCTAAGAATGGCTGTGCACCAAGAAGAATGTTACCCTTGTACAGAAACTATAACCAAAGTGAAAATTGCCCTTTCTGATCTATAATGAGCTGTCAGACTTTTTCTTGATACTTTGAAGCTTTTGTGTAGCATGACAAATTAAACATCACTTTCTTCCATTAACAATTATCATTATTTAAATGAGAAAGGTCAAGTAATGCATATGTAGACAGCCTAAATCTGAGCCAGATCTTAAAATTAATGTGCACCAGTGTCTTCAACCAAAATGTCCATAAATCATTTTCCACGCTTACATGCTGGCTGTTGTAATTTGTCAGCGAAAAGCGCTGAGAGAACTATGAATATTACAGCTCTGCTTCTATCCACATTCCTCAGACAACCTTCCGTTTCTTAAGGCAAGGATGCGTTATCTGAAGGGGGAAGTGGCAAGGCAGTAATGCATATTGAAATGGCAGATGCCATCTGTTTTATATTGTTGACTAAGTAATGATGGAAACATTGGATTGGTTTGTGTTTGAACAGGCCAGGATCTGTGCCCTCAGAGTCCGAGGAGTTTTTTTTTAAAAGTATGAATTTCTCAAAATACTCCATCACCGGCTTTGTGGTAGATACTAGGCTACAGCTTGTGTGAACGTTTGAGGAAGAGGAAAGATGTTACTTTTCCAGATTAGTCAGAAGTGATTAGGTGACTTTATCATCTGCACTCTAGGGCCTGTCTCTTTGTCACCACTGGCTCCCTTCCCAGACCAATCAGCAGTGATATAAAAGACCCATCCCCACAAGTGGTCGGAAGTCATTTTCAGGCCTACTCCCATCATTAGCCAATCAGTGCTATACATCCCCAAAGTGCCTTGCCTTTGCAGCTGATGATCACGTGTGCCAATGATGAATCTCCGTGCCTTATCTCCTCTTTTAATGGTTTTAAACCAGTACAGACACCAATGTTTGATGTGCGTGTAGCTGTGCCATGATTCAAGGTCAATATTTACAGTTCTAGTGCCAAACCAGTTCTCAATGATGGGTACCAAGTACTTGGCAAACCTTTTTTTTCAACTGTAATGGCTGCATCAAGAGCTCCAGTTTTATCCAGCCAAGTTCAATCACAAACCATTGACTATAATCTCAATCTTTAGCATTTAATGGGGACGATTTTCATGTTCTTTTACCTTAGACCAGTCAGATTTTTCCTGGAAGTTGTCTGTTCCCTCTCCAACTTTTTTTTTCTTTTCTTTTTTTAATGTCCTCTGACACCTACAATCGAATCCCCTCCCCTTACCTCTGGGAGAGTTTCACAATTATGTTTTCAGTGTTAGAGATCATGCGCTACTAGCACATCTATTTCTGGATGAGATGACACTCTGCATTGATGAAGAACAATTGTTTGGAAAATGAAGATACAACAAAGCACACTCACTCACTCACTCACCAAGGACCACTGTCTTATTCAATGAATGGCCGAGTCATTTACGACTGACTAGATCCCATTCTCTCACACTGTCGCACTGATTACTGGGAAGGACATAACAAATTTAAGATCTGCTGGAATGCTCGATGGACCGTTGCATTATAGTTGTGTCCATGTTGGAAGTGCTCCTCAAGGAAAGCTCCAATTTAACACTCAAGGAAATCATGACGTTGGAAACATCCTGGAAACATCCTGTTGGCACTGGTAGCCCAATGTCAGACTGTACACAAGCTGATTACCTCTTGCTGAGATTTAAGTGCGGTCTCAGTAGCTGATGTTATCAGTAGGGCCCGGAGGGGCATCGCTGCCCCTGCTCTGGTCTGTCAGGATGGTCCTCTGTATCTGATGGAAAGATACCACTTCAGAAACTGCTTCAATGCGCATACAGTAACTAAGGCCCATCTTCCCCCTCTTGCAGGTCCTGGAACCAAAATGCAATTGCATCTAAATTGCCGTTTCACCTTTACCTTCATGATGGCTCTTTGGGTCAATCAGAGGTTTCTTTATGTTTGGCTCAGAGCCATATAGATGCATGATGTATCTATATGGCTCTGATTTTGCTGAGTAGATGCAACAGGGAAATCACCTGGTTGACCGTATTGCCGTGATCAACTTCTGACCAGACATGTATTTATTGTACTGAAATGCATGTAATTGCCTGCTATAAGAAAAGATGTCAGTTTTTTTTTGCCTGATGATACTGACCAGTCCATACATCTCATTGGTGAGTGTTACATTAGAAGCTAAAGTGTCTTTACAATACAGCTACTACAATGCCAATGTTGTTAACATAGTGCCTGAAATATTATCTACTGAAAAAAAAGAGAACTAGGGTAGGTGTCCTGGCTATAGTAAACTTTTCTAATTTACCACTTGCCTAAATTTGCCCTGTCCTACTTTTTCCTGCCACATGTAATTTTGGTGTCTTAGAAATGTCAGTGCTTTAGTTCGCTACTATTTTGTGCAGTGGGACTGCAATGTCTCGGAGGAGGTGTCTGAAACAATAGCGAGTGCAAAAACTTTTTTTGCTCCCACCCCCTCCACCTTCTGGCTACCAAGCATGATTGTCATCTCCATTTCCGACTGAAGACCTGAGAATCCAGGCCAATTGTCCCTATGAAATGCCCCCATTGTCTTGCGTTGGTCTGACCTTTTTGAGGCCTAATTAGATGTTTTTGTGGAATTGTATTTGGTGAATTTCACATTAGGAAAGGGGCAAGCAGTGGGTGGTGTTCTGGCTAAAGCATTCCTCAGCATAGCACAGTCTGTCTCTCTCACTCTCCCTCATATTCTCTGTCATTATCTCTCTGTCTCTTCCTTCCTCTCCCTGTCTCCCTCTCTCTCCTTCTCCTTCCCTCCCTCCCTCTCTGCCTCCTCTCTCTCTGCTTCACTCTCTTTCATAAAGGGCAAATCTGTCCAAGAAGAGCCATGCTTGTTGATAAAATGTCAACCATCCTCGGTATAGGTAGCTGATGGGGTGAACTGCATGTTTCGCCCTGTAGCAAGATGAACTTCAGCCCTTCTCTCAGCTCGGGTCAAGGTCAAGTCTGCAAAGTAGCAGTAGTCTCTTCATCCACCGAGGTAGTGTCCTTTAGACTAGGGGTGTGCTGTTCAAGACCGTACTACATGAGCATTATCTCAATTAATGTATTCATTTATTCTATAACGCTCAGAAGTTGTGCTGCCATGGTAGCCTAAACTATCCATATGCTCTTTATAATGCACCCTCAAAATAGCTGTGTTAGGTAACACTTTCTAATAACCTTGCGCAATTAAGCATTTGTAAGGAGCTGGGCAATTACCTGAAAAGTTGGGGGTTCCGTTCCTGGCTTCCGTTGTTGTGCCACTGACCTTTAATTTAATTGACATGTGTAAGTTGCCATGGATAAAATTGTGTGCTAAATGAACAAACGTAAATGTAACCTTTACAACTCATTTGTAACTGCATTGAAAGGCATAGGAAGTCCTCACTTTAGATGAGCTCACAAAATATCCTTAACTAACCACTTAGAACTCCTGAGTTAATAATGAATGTTAGTATTAGGAAGTGGTTTATAAAACATTTATCCACACCCCTAGCTAATCCTTAGTGCATGTGTTTAATCATAATTTTTTTTATAAAGGCATGCCTACTTGTAGGTGTAGTTTCCTAATCATGAACACACCTAACTGATAAACCATTACAACAAATGTAACAAACTATTATTGCATCATTTATTAAGTTTTAAAAGCTATCGCTATATTAGATATAGGCATAATATTAACTATGACCAAACCATGTATAACTGTGTATAAATGCTTTACTGATGAGAATGTAGGAACAATATTTTACAAATGAGGAACAAAGCATTCAGTAATAGTTTACACATGCTCAATAGTGTAGTTATTATAAAGTGTTGCCCTCGGTGGGTAACTGGGATAACTGAATAAGTTAGTAACTGAACACCACTGTTGGTTGTTTGAATATTTCAAATTATTTGTATACGAGACAGTGATTGATATCTAAACATGATGCAAGCTTTGTCCTGCTGTTATTGTTTCAGACATGCGGTAAACAACACAAAGGGTTTCAAGACTGATGAGAGCAAAATGTATCCAAATGTAAGAGAAGGAAGTCTGAGGTTGCTTGACTTGGTAGGGCTCATGGAAATCCAGGAATATTTATGGAACCAAATGTGGAAATTTATCTTTTCCAGATCTGCCCAGTTCATGGAAAACAACTGCATGCAGTGACTTTGTAAATTGATGATACTTTGAATGATTACAGTCAAAGATTCTAGAGTGTTGCGCGCAAGTTGGATCTAAGATCTTTGATTGCATGATTATGTTGTTCACCAATGCTCTTGTTGACATTGGGCATGAGTCTTAAAAACGGTCGTGTGCCTAGATCGCCGCATGGTTTTTCCGAGGAATGTGTACATGTGTCTTTCGGGGGTGTGTCCATTTCCTGTTGCTCACACCATAAATCATCTGCTTTGATGGTCTCTGAGGTCACAGCCGTGCTGCTGCTGGTAGTTTCTCCGGAGATCCCGCTGCTGTAGAATAGCTCTGTCTAATTTTAGATCATGACTCTGCACAGCTCTAGAAATGTAATTTAAGATGCTTGCTTCAATAAGGAAGCTCATCATTGATCCTGAGAGTGATCTTTGCTGTTGAAATCCTTTGGCCATCGATTCTGTCCAGCAATATATTTTATTAATTGTCAGTCGAGCTTCAAGAAACATGTGATGCCGTCATGTCAGCAGAAAGCGAGAGGAATGGTTCTAGCTGCTTGGGATTAACTCTCCGGTCTCTGGGTCTAGTCTGCGGAGGCCATGGTTTGGGGGGGATGGGGGGGAAGGAGTATAGTGCCTACAGCTGGCCTGGTGTTGCTTGGCTCTGTCCTCCCTCATTAATTTCACATAATCCAGCTTGCCATGGCCTACAGGAAGTGGCCATCAACTCCCCTTGCCACCTACCCCTCCTTCCTCCCCTTCCTTAGTCCCCTTCATCTGCACCACGCAGAAGCACAGAGGCCCTTTATATCCCTGGGTTTCATCAGTGGACATTGCTTTTGCTCAGTGGACTGGTAAAATGTTGTCCAGCAAACACATTTAACTTTCACTCTCACATTCTTGTTTTGCTTCTCTTTTTTTTTCTGCCCACAAACCGCTCTCACAGTCTCATGCAATGCAAGGCCTTTACTCTGGATGAAATGCAATTTGTCTAACAGCATAAGAATAGGCCCACTTGATGCCTTGTACAGCAAAGGGACCAAGGCATTGAAGTGGAAGTGCATTAATGTGCGAAATGTTTTCCTCACTGCCGGGATCCTGTTGTCCTCTTTATAATTTGAGCAATGTAGCTGACACTCTTTTAGCCGTAGCCTTCTTAAGGAGACGTATTGCCTCTTTCGTAGTAAATCCCTATTCCCAATCACTTGAGAGAAATTTTGGCCCAAGCCAAGTGTGTTTCCTGTGTACAGGTTATTTATTGACCGTAGATAGTGTGTGTATATAATGCACAGAAGTCCAAAAGTTGTAGTGTTTGTTTTCTGATATACTTAATTTCCCAGGACATATTCTGTCTTTATTTTTGAAGATAGATCCACTCCTATCTAGCCCATCAACTGCGAGTCTGTAGAGTCATAAAAGAGTGTGAGCACAAGCGGAGGAAAAGGACAAGGAATGTGAATATGTTTGATCTCTCCGTACTGACCTTTACGCAACAAAGATGAATGAAAATCCTGATAACTGCTCCATGATGAGGCTCCTAACGGACACTCAGAATGCCTGTTGACTCTCAAAAAACGGAGTATTTGCCCCGAATCGTGGCATTCTGCCTGACGTTTAGCGAGAGAACAGAACTAGACTCTGTCTTATCAATATATTGTATTCACTTACCTCCCTCCACCCCAAATGTTGTGCCCGGTCATCAGTATTTCTATTGATGTCCAGAGCAAATGGAAACTTTCAACCGTCACTCTTACGTAATGCGCTGTCTCTTTGTCAGTAAGCACTTTTCGAGCAGCATGGCGCTCAGACAAGTATTAATTTATTCCTTCTCCATTTGTGTCAGTCATTTTTAGAAGGCAAGAGGGAGAGAAAGGGACAGAAGAAATGAGGTACAAATAGAGAGGAAAAGGAGAAGGAGGGTCAATGTCCTTTCCCCTGCTGGCGTGATTAGCATTTTTCAATGTTTGAGTGGACCGCATAGCCCTTGCAACAAGGATTTGCATACTTTTCAACGGAAATGGCAGCCAGGCTAGTGTAAACCATTCCAAAACATTAGTGTTTTCTCAAGTTGCCTTTTTCCAGAGGCCAGTGTTTTGAAGAACGTAGGAAATACCTTGCCCCCCCCCCCCCCCATACCGATATGCCAAATGTAAACATTAACCAAACCTCATTCCTTTTTTATTTATTTATTTATTTATTTATTTTATGGCCATCTTCTCTGCAACGTGGAGGATGTTATTGGCTTAGCTGTAACCTACAGCATTTCGGTTTTGCCCCAAAAGTGCTTTCAGGTTCACTTCCCAGTTATTAGATGAATCACTAGGCTAGAGTAATGAAGTGTTGAGCAAGACCAGCAGTTGTGCTCCAATCTTCCCAAAGTGCTTATTTTCACTGGAGATGGTATGTTATTCCAAATGTCTGCGAGCACCATTTATTATTCCCTTCATTCTTTGTGATTTTTGAGGTTGCAGGTTCCATCCGTTGACTTAACAAGTTAAAGAGAAAAATAAGTAGACTAAATAAAAGTGTTCCCCACTGTTCAAAGTGCCCAATTTGCCAAGTTTTCAGCTCGCTAAAAAGGGGTACTCTCTAATGAAGTAATGTGTTTAGTCCCAAAGGACAACTTAACTGTATTTAGATTTTTTTCTAAATACAAAAGTGATGCCCCTTCAACCTTCAGTTATTCTTGGACTTTAGGCCTTGAACATAATTTTCTCTTTTTTAAGATGTTTTGGTTGTGCTTGCACTTCACTTTAGCTAAAAGACATAATAATCTTTGTGTATTTTAATATGTTGGTTAAGGCTTTCGCTATTTCTGCGGTAGAATTGGGTCTATTATTTAGAGATTAGCTCATTGTCTTTTCAGTTTAAATGAGGGTTTAACATGATAAACGCTTAATCCCGTAACTGGGACTGTTTTCTCTTTGTGTTTTTTTTTTTGGTGACACTGGTTGACGTGCTTCGCTCAGTTCAAGCACTAATCATCCTTTCGCATGGAAAACATTCCATTGGATGAGACATGAGGGAGAAGGAGTTCAGTCATAACATGCATGTGCCGGGCCCTTGAATGTTGTGACTGCTCTTAGAAACAAGATGTAAAACCCTCGCTGCTTTGTTTTGTTTTGTTATCCCTTCGTCTGCTTCCATTTTGTTCTGGCGATAAACAAAGCTCTTGTAACTCAAGACCCCCTCGGCTCCGCTCCTATAGAGATTGCAGAAATGAAATGATTCAGCGCATTTGATGGGCAGGGAGCGGATGCCAAAAAACGAGTGCAATACCCCATTGGAGTCTGCTCGGCAGGTTCGCCGCAAAACCCCTCCAAGGAAATTTCCCTGGAGCACCGAGAAATGCGCTGCTCCTCTCCAACGGGCCCTCCTGATAAAGTTCTTGCTCTAAGGCCCTCCCTTCAGAAGAACTATCCTTGAAGTTATTGTCTGTCCAAGAGCATTCCACTCGTACACACTGGAAAAAAAATACTTTCTCCCTTTCTCTCTCTCCCTTTTCCCGTAATGTCGCAAGCAGAGGAAGTGAAGTCTTTATGCCTCCCAAAAGCTGTTGAAGTCTACCCCCTGAGCTCACTCTGGCAGAGCCAGATTGGCCTGTAAAATGAAACATAAATATCTTGATGGAGCAATTGCATGGAGAAGGGGGAAAGTACCTTTTCTAGAAGTCGGGTTCGGTTACCCTTACATTAGTGAGAGAGGAATGCCGCAAAGCACTAGAATTAATGAGTGGACCAATTTGTTTGTATGATTGTGTAAACAAATGAACAAACATTTCTCTACCTCATTGACATTTGGGAGTTCGACCGAGAGTTCTGTGAGGAAGCTCTGCGAGAGGTCTCCTTAGCTCATGCACACTGTGAATAACCCGATCAATCTCGAAACAGTAGCCACCAGTCAGCTAGTATTACTTGGAGGGTTGGGGGTTGGGGGGGGGGGGTCACAGGAAGTGCTTATTG
Organism: Sardina pilchardus; assembly: GCF_963854185.1. Classification (NCBI taxonomy): domain Eukaryota; kingdom Metazoa; phylum Chordata; class Actinopteri; order Clupeiformes; family Clupeidae; genus Sardina; species Sardina pilchardus. The sequence continues at coordinate 11,397,850 of NC_085005.1, read as the reverse complement.
GAAACTGGGTTTTTTATGTTGGAGCTGGGAAGCATGTCGGCGTTAAACTGACCTCTCTACAGGGTAGTAGAACCTCACAGCAGAGTCTCAGTATGCATCATTACTTGAGGTGGAAGTGAGGTGGAAGCCACTAGTTGTAAACAGTAGTAGCAGTTTAGTGAGTCACACATCACTAACAGCAGCGTTAGGGCACTCACATAACTTTAAAAAGTATCGAGGGTTTAAGACTGTAGTCTTGTGTTAGCACAATGATCATTAGTCATTGTGATAGTAATGTGATCAAAAAGTTATTGTCACGCTGATGGGATCAAAACAATTCAGCATAAGGGAAATTAATGATGGCTAACGTGATTTGGTTATCATATTATACATTATGCAATACATTAATTTGCACTGCCATTAAGTTATTTGCTAAATTTTATTCAACATGATTTACAAGTAAATCAAAATTGTCTCACCCAAGTGTCTTTGAACTGCTGTTTGGTGTTCCCCAAGCTTACCGTGTTTGTCTACGCTCTCTCCTCCAGGAATGCCCGGAGCGTTCGCAGCCTGCTGCTCCTCCTGAGGTCTCTGCCCCCGTGTGTGGAGCTCTGAGCGTGCCCCCCCCCCCTCCCCCCAGCCCAACCCAACCCAACCCCCCCCAGCTGGTGTGACCGGGGCAGAATGCTGCTGCAGGGCTGGCCCCAGCAGTGCGCCTGAGCAAGAGGAGGCAGAAGCCGCGGCTGAGGGAGAGGATGGGGGTGAATGCCTCCAGCTACCCGCACTCCTGCTCCCCGCGCTTTGGGGGCAACTCCCAGACGCAGCAGACCTTCATAGGTAAATGAGTTCCGCTCTGTTTCACCTTGTTGCAGCAAGACAACTGCCCACTTATGACTTAAGCCTAAAGGTCATTAGAATGAGAACATGATTGATTCGCGCAATTTATTAGCTTGTCAAATGTACTCAAGCACATAAATCATTCTGTACGAGTTATGGCTAAGTTTTGATTTTTAGAATGTTTTTATTTTGTTCATTTTGAGCAGTCCATTTTTGTCTCATGACGAGCAAAATAGTTTCCAGTCACAGTAGTCTTCAGTCAGTAACCTAATAGAGTACTGTAATTATAGATATTCTCATAATATAAATATGTGTTCCTCACAACCTGTGCTGCCATGACGAGCCACATAAGGCAGTGCAGGGATGATACATTGATGCACTTCTACGTTTTCAATCAGTCTCTTTTCAAATGGTGCCCATCCAACTGAACCGATTCAAAACAGGTCATGACCCACACCTGCTTGAGGGAAATAAGCCCATAGGCTTCCCTGAAGACAGAATTCCTAAGGAGTCCTTTATGTAGGTCACTGATAACGATGGAGAGCAGCATAGCTTTGAGCACAGTTTCTACTCAAGACCTCTCCCCGACCCCTCTACGGTTTGTTTTTCAGTCAACAGCACTGTACTGCTGCTGTTCAGCCACTCCTTTGTTTAACTGCTACAAGCAAAAGAGAGATGCGTCTTTCTTTCTTTTTTTTTTTTTTGCAACGTCTGCCTTCTGTTACTTTTGGAAAGCCATTCCCATTATCCACCGTGTGCAGCCTTTCATCTTAGCAGGCAGTTTAGTGCTGTTCCACCTTGACACTGTCACGACACTCCAGAGATTTGATTTTTTTTCCCTCCGCTCCACAGGGGCACGGAGCGTTAACGACGACCGAGTGTGTTCGTCTGCACTCTGAAATGAGTGAGTTGTAAAAGCAAGTGAAGGCCGTTCAGGTTTCCCCATGCACCTTGAGAGTGCTGGTGTACTCGAGAATTAAATCGAACAATATCCGGATCCTTGGGGTTGCAGAAGTGGAGCCCTCTGGCAGTTGAATTCTTGTTATCGACTGGCATTGCCTCAGATGGCGCCAGCGAAATGAACAGGATGTGGTTCTTGCCTTTTCTCTGTGAACTTTCACTTAAGTGTGGTTTACTGATTTCGTTTTTTTAGGTTTCAAAACAGCTTAGTGAACTGTAAATAGGTATGAGTGGCAAAGCTGGGACAAATGTGGATGTGCCAGAAACTACATTTGAACGTCCTTGAAATTGATGTGGGAACACTAACCTTGTGTTTGTTAATTTATTTATTGAATAACGTCTAAAAATTCATCAGGGCTGCCAGCTGTCCTCACACAGCTGTTTCCTTGTAGAGCAGGCCAGATTTCACATTTAATATTTCACAAATATCTGTTTTTGAACCCCAGAGTCTCATAAATATTTACTAGGAGTCTCAGTGCAGTGTTTTAGCATTGTTATTAAACCGCCCTCGCCACTGACTGTACAACACAGAGGAGAGCACTAAGGCAGGGAAATAATTAAATGCGTTTTAAGCAGCGACTAGATTTAAATGGCAATACATAGATCATTAGAGTGATGGAAGGATGGACGGGCAGACTGGATTGATTATCGTCTAATGGGTGTCCCAACCTTGCCAAGTTTACCACAGAAGAATTGGACACTAGCTGAAGTGTCACTAGGGAGACATTAGTGTTTTGTGTTTCAGATGTTCCTCATAGTATCCCTCTCCAGGCAAAAATTCCTCATGGAGAGAGTGAGGAAAAGCGCACAAATGTCTTTGGCCATCATTATTCGTTTGGGGCTTGTATTATGATGGGTTTTTTTTGTGTCTTTCCCTCTTTCAAAGCTACACTTGGAATAATCAGAGTCTTCCTCTGAATGTATAATGTGAGATATAATGTTTAAAAGGAGGGAGAAGAGGCGTTCTCAAACTGATGTCCCTTTCAGAATGTCTTTGATCTTGTAAAAGATGGTGTTGCCTCCTCAAGTCTGCCGACACCGACAAAACATTTTCACTCCTAATAGGAGGAAATATCAAAGCATCGACTCTCTTAGTTAAAATGCAGTCCTTAAGTGACCTGCTTTTTAGTCCAGAGCCGTTTTGAATATTTCATATGCATTTGTGTTTCAGAAGAAGAAGCTTGAATTGAGCTACAGCGCGAGAACTGTTTTAAAACTGTTTTGAAACAAAACGAATGGAAATGAGCCTTGAATGAGTCCTGGAAATGCCTAGATAATCCTAAATTTGTATTCATAGGTTTGCTCCCCTAAATGGGCATTCCTTCAAATGAGCTCCTTTTGTTATAGACTGATGTGCTCAATGGCAGCATATCGGATTTTGACTTAATGTGGTCTGTCTTTTCACCATAGGTTCGAGATGTTTTGCATTAACATTTACAGGACATAATTATTTGGATGGTAGGAGCTGAGGCACTTTTCTCTCTTGTCAAAATATAATGAGTTTCTGATTCAAAATCAATCTCATATACTGTACTCTGTTTTCTCTGTGTCTGCGTTTCTCTGTTTTAATTCTCTTTCCCTGTTCCCTCCTCCTCCCCCTCTATCCATCCATCACTCTTCCTCTTGTTCTCCACCCTTTCTCGCTCTGTTCAACTTTCCTCTGTCACTTTCTTGTCGCTTTCTGTTTTATCACTTTTCACACTCCTCACACTTCTGTGCTTGCGCTCTGTCTTCTCCTGCCTGCACTCCTCCACCCACCCACTCACTCTCTCTCTCTCTTTCTTTCTCTCTCTCTCTCTCTCTACATCTACCTTTCTCTCTTGCCCTCTCTCTCTCTCTCTCTCTCTACATCTACCTTTCTCTCTCTCTCTCTCTCTCTCTCTCTCTCTCTCTCTCTCTCTCTCTCTCTCTCTACATCTACCTTTCTTTCTCTCTCTCTTTCTCACTCTCTCTTGCCCTCTCTCTCTCTACATCTACCTTTCTCTCTCTCTCTCTCTCTCTCTCTCTTTCTCTCCATCTACCTTTCTTTCTCTCTCTCTCTCTCTCTCTACATCTACCTTTCTTTCTCTCTCTCGCTCTCTTTCTCACTCTCTCTTGCCATCTCTCTCTCTCTCTCTCCATCTACCTTTCTTTCTTTCTCTCTCTCTCTCTCTCGCTCTCTTTCTCACTCTCTCTTACCCTCTCTCTCTCTCTCTCTCTACATCTACCTTTCTTTCTCTCTCTCGCTCTCTTTCTCACTCTCTCTTGCCATCTCTCTCTCTCTCTCTCCATCTACCTTTCTTTCTTTCTCTCTCTCTCTCTCTCGCTCTCTTTCTCACTCTCTCTTACCCTCTCTCTCTCTCCCCCCCCCTCCTCCTCCATGTCTATCTCTGCCGCACAGGTACGTCGTACTCGCCTCAGGGTTATGGATGTGAAGGGAAGCTGTACAGCCTGGAGGGCGGCGGGGGCGTCGGCGGCGCCGGAGGAGGAGGGGCGGGCGAGCGTCCGCAGGACCGCAAGAAGAAGAGCTCGGGCCTGGCCACGCTCAAGCGCCGCTTCATCAAGCGCCGCAAGTCCAGCCGCTCGGCGGACCACGCGCGGCAGCTGCGCGAGCTGCTGTCCGGCTGGGACGTGCGCGACGCCCACGCGCTGGTGGAGGAGTACGAGGGCACGGCGGCGCTCAAGGACCTGAGCCTGGCGGCGGGCACGGCGCGGCCGCCCGCCCGCACCCTCCAGCGCGACCTGGCCGAGCTCTACCGGCTGCAGCTGTGCGCCGACGTGGAGCTGCTCTTCCAGGACGCCCGCTTCCCGGCGCACCGTGCCCTCCTGGCCGCCAGGTGCCCCTTCCTGGGCTCGCTGCTGGCGTCGAGCGGGGTCGGGGTGAGCGTGGTCGGCGGCGGCGGCAGCGGAGGAGGAGGGGTGAGCCCGGGCCTGGGCGGGGGGCCCTCGATGATCTTGGACGTGGGCGCGGCGGCGGGCGCGGCCGGCGTGGGCATGGGCATGGACGCCGGCGTGTTCTCCACGCTGCTCTACTACCTGTACACGGGCGAGCTGAGCGGCGAGGAGACGCGGCTGCGCAGCGGCGAGCTGCTGCTGCGCCTGGGCGAGGAGTTCGGCACGCCCAACTCGCTGGAGGCCGACATGCGCGCGCTCTGGGAGCGCATGAGCCACCACGACTCGCTGCTCTACTTCGCCTCCGACGCCGAGCTGGAGGCCGGCACGCCGGGCGGGGTCAGCGGAGGCGCGCAGACGCCCCTGGGGCCCGGGGCCACCGCCGTCATGGGCGAGGAGGAGCTCCGCGCGCACAAGGCCGTCCTCTCGGCCCGCTCGCCGTTCTTCCGGAGCCTCCTGCAGCGCCGCACGCGGGCCGGAGCCGGACCGGGACCGGGACCGGGACCGCCCGGCGGCGAGGAGCCGCCCGACCCGCACATGCCGCCGCTGCCCACGTGCATCGTCCTGGACGAGTCCATCATCCCCAAGAAGTACGCGCGCGTCATCCTGCACTGCATGTACACGGACCGCGTGGAGCTGTCGCTGGTGCTGCGCGGGAGCCCGTCGGCCGGCAGCCTCGGGGAGGTGCAGGCGCTCGTGGCCGGGAGAGGAGGCGGCATGACCCGCGCCGAGGAGGCCATGGAGCTCTACCACATCGCCCTGTTCCTGGAGTTCAGCATGCTTGCGCAAGGTGTGTATGTCTGCGTCATATAAATACACCATGCAGAACACACACACACACACGTATGGCATATCCACCATTTCCCCTTATCCTGAGGTTAAACACACAGTAGGTGTATCTTCTCATAGTAAGTGCAGCATATACCCGACTGTTTGCACACTCTCCTACCATATAATACACCATGTAGATCACACACACACACACACACACACACACACACACACACACAGCACATTGTCCACCACTTTCCCCTTGTCCTGAGGTTAAACACACAGTAGGTGTATATCTCTGTTCCTTCCTTCTCATAGCAAGCGCAACATACAGTATACACCCTGCTGTTTGCACACTCTACTGCCATTATAGTCCATCTTCTAGTGTCCAAGCATATTGTGCCATATCCATTGTTTTCCAGAGAACATCTAGAGTGATGTCTGTGGCACCCACACACACACACACATTGTTTCCCACACATTGATTTAGTCACTGTGAAAGTTGTTGGACCGTTTCGGCCATGATATTGATCAGCGAGTGCATTGGGCATGGCCTGCTTCTCCTTTTGTGTCCCTGGACTTGTTTCCTTCTGGAACATTCTTTGATTAAATCCACACACACACACCTCTGCTGTCTCTCTCCTCTGTGCTTTGGCGTGCTCTGCCTGGGACATTCTGCGTCAAAGCAGACGGAATCCAGGAAAATGGTTGGTGTTCAGTCAGTCATGCCACGAAAAAGAGCACGGCGTACAATCTTTTAATGGTTTTCAGCCATATTGAGAACATGTTTCTCTTTCAAAAGTTTGGCCGGGTATGAATGATACTTCTCAAGTTATTAATGATGTGTTTTTCACGCTGTCCAACTGAAGTAATATCAAAGGCAGAACAAATAGGAGTTTGAACAGAAATATTTTACAGGCCTTGTTTTTGGAACCCGTTCATGATCTAGACAAGGGTCCGAACAAAATCTTAGAAGACAGTGCAGCAACAGACTTATCTGGTGTGACACCCAATGGCCCATTTTCGTCTTCATCTCGCGTTTTCCCCTCCCTGCGTTAATGTGCTCCGCGCTCGACAGCTCCGGGGGAGGATGGAGGTACAGGTTGGGGCGGGTCTCCACTCCACTCCAAGTCCTGTTGGAGATGGATGCTTTGGGAGGAATTCCCCAGCGCCGCAGCATTCCGAGTTTCCTGTTTTTCATCTTCTTGCTCCCGCCCATCACTGTGTTCTCTCTGTCTCTTGTCTTGTCGGTTTTTTTTCTTTCTTTTTTTCCCCTTCCTTTGAAGAAGCAACTTGTTTGATGTGTTGGAAGTGAAACGCTTTTTTTTTTTGCAAAATTATCCATTATAGCCATTTGAAGTTTTTTCCTCCTTCTCCTCTGGTTTTGTAGATTAGTTTGTATATTTGTGACCTAGTAGATTGACCTAGAGGAGATGATGTGGATTTTGATTGGAGTCTGTTGGTTCATGTAGGTGTTATTAGATATGATACAATACTGGACACTGGATATTTGGGCCATGTCACCATAAAGTGATTCATTGTTTCATTGGATATTCAAAATCTACAGTATTATTTTCAATATTATTTTGATCTAGGTGTTTATATGAGTAGAATCGAATTCATGCTCAATCGGATTAAAATAATCAAATGAAATGTGCCTTTGCAAATCCTTAAGTACCTAAGGTGTCATCTTGACAAAAAATCAAGTATGATGAATACTTGCTGTAAACTTCAAATGAGTGCGTAATAGCAACCAGATTCTTTGAGTCAGTTAATTGCTATGACACTTAGTATTTAAAGATAAATGGCAACAGCAAGCTCCTTTTGCTTTCGTCTTCTCTTTCCTTACTGCTAATGTAAAGAGATCAGCACCTCTTGGCGCGTTTCAAAACTACGCTCCATATGACCCAATCTCTTTTCAAATTGCTATGGTACATCTCAGAATTAACATTAGCGACACAGGACTCATTTTGTCGCGACACGCCCCGTTTGCCCGAAGTGCAGCATCATCATTTGGTGCAGCGGATACAGAGATGGCCTCTTGGCAGGTTAAGGAGCCACATCAGCAAGTCCTGCACCATAGATTGTCCTTCATGAATGATCAGTGTTTGCCTGTGGACAGACCAGCAAATGATCTTTGCCACTGTGCAAGGCGTTAGTCTCATCTGTGTGCAGAGACTGCGACTAATGATTAGCCTTGTTGCGGCACATGTGTGGTTATTGATTGAGAGGCGGGAGACACGTGGCTTACGAGCGTGATTATGAAGTGCCGTGGCGGTCTTTGCCTCATGGTTTGTTGTCAGCTGCTTTCCTGCTTTTCGTACGGTTGTTCCAGAACTCCTCTCCCTTGAAGAATGTCTCATCCCTTGGCTTGAAAAAGGCAAGTGTTCTTCTGAGCTGTGAGCGAAACTCCTCGTGGAGAATTGATTAGCCTGCCGGATCGTTGTCCAATCTTCGCTCCTGTTTTTTCAATCGCAAATGATTACTCCAGGGCAGGCGAATAGATTTCATGCCTCGGATTAATGGCTCCTCAAAATGGACTATTGACTACGGGATTCATTTTCGCCTTCTCGAGAATGAAGTATTATTTAGACACCCCATTTTATCTTCAGAACAGTGTCCCATACAAATGTCACCTTCCTCTCATGCGTTTGGATTATCGGCCTGTATTGTTTCTTTACCCAATAGCAATGAAAGTATTGTTGGTATGTCATTCTGACTTCTTGTCATTCTCCATGTAGCCTGTAACTGGAGGGACACCAGCTACATCACAACCCCCCAGTCCCAAGCCCCCCCATCAGTCAGCCGGAGCAGGAATCCCGGAATCCAATCTGCCTCGAGTCGGTTCCAGCCACTGCTCATTTTTAACTCCTCTTTAGCCCTTTTACTCTTAAAATAAACATCCCAGGGCACACCTTCCACCGGTGCACTGGCACAGGAAATGCGGAGTTGTTTGTGCATTCAATTATGGAGTGGAGGAAGGCCACCATTATTTATTGATAACATTAACACCCGGCAGGCTGATTTTAATGGCAGTATTAGAGATGAGTCACTAACACCTCATAATGATCTGTGGAGCCGGGGCTGCCGGGGGGAAGCGGAATAATCCTCCACACTTAAGGTAGCGTAGGGGCGAGCAGATGTAGGCCCTGCTCGGATAATGTATCTCCTAAAGATTAACATGCCCACTTACATGTCATCTCTAAGCACGCACACACATATACACACACACAGGCGCACACACACACGCATACACACACACACACACACACACACACACACACTCTTAGACTCTTACAGACACGCTAAGGATCCCGCTGTCCAGTCTGGTTGTGTTACCCTGTCCAGATGGCGTGGTTGGATTTGTAAAGGATCGAGCGTTTTTCTGTGAGTGTGTTGATTGAGGCCGCGGAGCGGCGAGATGATTTGTATAAAAAGCAGCTGGAGCTCTCTGTGCGTGTTTGTACACGTAGGCGATCGTTCCCACTCAGCTCAAACAGATGCACTTGGCCACCGCGCTCCGGTGAACTCCAAACTAAACCAAGGGAGGGGAAGAGGGAAAAAAAAACCCCGGCCTTCCTCCTCTGAGACAAAAAAAGCCTCGCACTCCTCCGTCCTGTCAGTTTGGATAAGGCTGGATTGGTCCCCACTCTTCTCACACACAGACACACACACACACACACTTACAGACAACAGACACACACACACACTCAGACATAGACACACACACAGTTGCACGCGCTCATGCAAAGCAAACACACAGAGGCTCACACCCACGCACACATAAGCAAGGCAACCGGACATGAGCCTCAATCTGTCAGTTCCTGAAAGTGACCCTGGCATCCCGACCAAGCCCAGGATACTCTGGAGATCTCACCCATATACGTACACAAACACTACAGACACACCTCTCCATGCATGCACCCACTACCCTCCATAGACTTACTACACACAATCATACATTTACATACAAATACTAATAATACAACATACATCCCACCACATGTGTACAAACTCAGTGGTGGTAGACAGCCAGACCAAAGACATGCATACAGATGGTACACATACACTATACCCTACTGCCCAGACACTGCCTGTTTCTAACGGAGAGACACACATTGTAGACTAACTTTTTCTGCACGCACACGCACACACACTCACACTGTGGTTGGTGGTAGCCACAGGTTTTTCCAGAAGGTCATAGTGACTTAGCCCTCTCTTCCTGCTCTGTGGGAGGGGAGGACTCCGCATCACAACGACACACACACACACACACACACACACACCTCTGCATACCCAGATATCAGCATGTGGGTTCTGCTGCTCGGCACTGAAAGGGCATCACACACACACACTTGCACGCACGCACGCACGCACGCACGCACGCGCATACACACACACACACACACACACACATACACATACACATACACACACACACACACACACACACACAAGCCTGATTGAATCCTGGATGTGCGAAAGGAGGAGATGCAGCAGGCTGATACAGCAGCAGGCTGAGAGCAGACAGTAGATGCACATGAGAGGGAGGCACAGCGGGAGGAAAGCACAGCCTGGCCGCGCACAAAAGGACGGCCGACGCCAGAGCTCCCCGCCGCACACACCACTGATACGGCTCAGATATTTGAGACAGACTGAGGCGATAAATATATTAGATGATGAGAGGGAGAAATGCCTGTAACTGATACAGAAAGGGGGGCATTAAAAATAGAGACTGGCAGAGACGTCGAACAGATAGGCCTACAGATACGATGGAAAATGTAAATCTGCCAATATAAATTGCCTAGAGAAGAGAGATGCGGGGAAAAAAATCATTCATTGATTCCAAGTATGGGTCTGGTCTTGTTGAAGCGCAGTCTCTTTCTGCTTGTTTTGTCTACTGTAGGAATTGGGGCTTTCTCATTGCACTTGGGTGTAACAGGGCATCCGCACTCATGGTGGTTATGAGTAACCGTCCTTGGCAGCAGGGTCTGGCTGCAGAGATGTTATGCACTGAGTCAGTTGTGGTTGCTGGGAGCCAACCCAAATTGCGCAGTCTCCAATGAGAATGATGCCATGTTATGGGCTATTTCAGAAAGCACACAGAACTGCGCACACCTGTACTTGTGTACACACTCACACATACTATACACACACTTTACCCTCCCACTCCCACAAACACAGTAATCAGCAGTACCTCTCTGCAACGTGCATTCGGTACACACCCATCTCTGTAGTTTGCCGTTGTCCACACACACGCACACACACACACACACACACACACACACACATTTGAGTTCTACCTGCTTATTATTGAAACAGTGTGTGGAGAGTGGTTTTGTTAATAATGCTAAGAGAAGTGTGGTCATCAAACCCACACAGAAGAGGACGTGATTCACCTGCTGAGTGCACATTAGTTGTCCTTTAGTTGGCAGCAGCACGGTGACGGCATAATAACTAACATCAACACAACATGTTCCTAACACACCAGTGATCGTAAACATAAACACACATGTACTGCTGCACACACACTGACTTCAGAGAGGCGTTTTGATTGGCCAGTTCCATAGACAAAATTAGCAAATTGTGATTCTTTTTCAGATATGCATTTAATATATCTGGACATCTAGTTTGCTTTTAATATATGTATAGTATGTTTAGAGAGTGTTAGTAGATGATGATGTTGTTGTTGCTGTTGCTGCTGTCAGCAGAGAGAAAAGCAGCCCTTAATTGAATAAGTTTGATGGATCTCGGGCGTGACTGCAGCTGAGCAGAACAGATAGCCTGTGTCTGGCCTGGGTCCTTCCTCTCTGTTTGTGCCATTGACACTCGCCCCGACACAAACATACAAAGAGCCCATTTTAATTTTTTTATTTAGCTCAGCTATTAAAGGCCGCCAGGGAATAATAATGATGCGCGCGCAGCGTATATGCAGTGGCCCTTCTGGCGGAGGAAATGAAATCACGTCCTCGGAGAGACGCGGCCACCCGTCAGCCATTAGGCATCCAGTCAGCGGCCCGGCAGGCTCTCCTGGACACGGCGAGCGGACATCTGGGCCAAGCTGCATAATTAATGTATCCCTCCGTCCCCGTCCCGGGGAGACCGCGTCGGGCCCGGGACCGCCGAGACACGGGCCGGAGCGGAGCGGACTGCGCCGCGCCGCGCCGTTCATTTCTCTGCTCTGGAGCCCGCCTGGCTGGCTGGCTGTCTGGCCCCCTGCCCAAGACAGAGAGTAATCATCACACCCGTCTGTCTCGAGCCGACCAAGCAGGACGTGGAGGGTTGGATGGGCGGAGGAGGTAGAGGGTTTGGGGGAGGGGGGAGGGGGGGTCCAATTGATTCTTGTGGAGGCAGCAGCCCGTATAGCAGGCGATGGAGTCTGGGATACTATGATTTCTGATGTCCCAGGGATCCGGCTGTGATGTAGCTTAGCACACATTGTGGGTTGGTGGTGTAGTGGTGGGGGGGGTGTTCCCCTGGGATGCGTAGGCAGGGGGATTCTCCTGAATCTCAGCCCTGTGGGAACACACCTGTGTGGGAGTCTCTTCACCACCGGCATCCCTGCCTCAGACAGACAGTCGTCGTCTTTTTTTTTCTTTTTTTTTTTCTCGTAATGCATTAACCTCCTAGAATGGTTAATGTATACTTTTCGTCTGCCAGACTCTGTGCTCCGAGTGTGCATCCCACCACATGTGTACAAGCTCAGTGGTGGTAGACAGCCAGACCAAAGACACAGCAGTGTACTGAGAGTGCACTTGCTACATCTCCATCTCTATCTCCATGGTGGTGCATGCGTGGAGTCTCCTTCCTCCAGTGCCTTAGCCAGAGGAGCTGCAGAGAGTGTTGAGCTAGTATTATTTAGCCATCACCAGGCCTCTCAAGGCAAGGGTTGACTAAGCCTCTTTTTTAGAGCTCCCATGTGGACAATAATGTGGTTTATATGGTTGCTTAAAAGTGCCCAGTGTGTGTGTGTGTGTGTGTGTGTGTGTGTGTGTGTTTCTCTCATGTTTCTAATTGAACAGCCATTTAATTCTAAGATTTTTCATCATTTTCTCCCTCTGTCCCTGTGGATTCTGGGTATAATGTGTTCCTGTTTATTTACTTACAGTACTTGGTGTACACTCCTGTCATGAAAAATGTAAAAGAATGCGTAATAGCATTACTAGACAAAATACATGGAAAGTACAAAAATATTTGGCAACACTATACATCACTTCCGCCCAGCACAAGATTGTAACTGAATTATGTCACAGTTTTAGGCCAAGAACATTTTTAGTTTTGTCAAACAACTACATCTTCCTGCTCTAAGGATTCAAGGTCCAATTTTCAGTCAGAGGACTTTCATCGTAATATCCAGTGAACTCCTTTCATACTATGGCAGCTTAGCAATCAAATATATTCTCTACAGGGAAAGCAACTGCCCAAGGCTTTGAAATCACTGCGAGAAAACAAATGCCGTGGACTCCAAGCATGCAGCCAGTTCGGGCAAGAGGCTTCGCCACCCACCTGTCAATCAAGCGTTCAGCTAGGCCAGGGTGTGGGACTTGAAGAAGTGGAGGTTGAGTTTTAAAAAAAAAACCTTACTTTCACCAAAATTGCTGAGTCCACCGCTAAAACGGCGTATTCCAGCATTCCCCACTGACCACTCGGTCAGTCCGAGCATCCCACTGGAGCGGTAGTGACGGCGGAACGGTCGCGCAGAACAACGTGACCGAAAGTGCAGAGTGTGCAGAGGTGTTGGGATGACTCTGTGGAGGGAGGGAGGGAGGGAGGGAGGGAAGAAGGGGAAGTCTGGAATGCACCAGGAGAAGAAAGAGTGAGCAATCTTGTCTGGCGCACTTTTAGTCACAAGAAGAACGGCACAGAGAGACACACACACACACACGCAAACACGCTGCTTAGAACACTGATTAATGTATGCGTAGTAGAGGCAGGCCTGTCAGCAGACAGCCAGAGATCACACATTACCAGGGGCGTTTCTGCTTCTCACTGGTGGTGAACTCAAATATGCATCATGTCTTCGAGACTGAGGAACAAAGGCAGGAAATATTTGTAAATGCCTTTCTTTTTCACATATTTGTGTACCTGGATTTCTGCCAGTGTTGTGGGTTCATATAATGAGCAGATTGTGTGCGTGTGTGAGTGTTTGTGTCCCAGAATGTGTCGACAATGTTTCCATTCTCTTCACAATCTAATGAGAAAAGCAATTGTTTTTTTTTTTATTCATGTCGTATTTCATTCTGGAAGTTCAGTAAGGCGATAAGACAAAGAGAGCCAGGAAACCAGAGATGGACCGAAGCAGGTTCCACTCAATCCCAGGCTCAGCCCAGCCCAGCTGCGATGCATTCTAAACAGCATCAGCAGCAGCCAGCAGCCAGCCAGCCGCCCTCCTCCTCCTCCTCCTCCTCCTGTGGAGCTGGCTATCTGGAGGCTAGCAGCGGGTCTTGTTTTAGCATGCTCCCCTGGACCTCCATATAGAACCACAATTAAGTTAGCCGCTCTGCTTTGGGGGGGAGGGGGGCGGAAGGGCGATGGTTTGATGTGTAAAGTGTCTTGATGAAAATGCGCTGCTCTAACGGAACTGGACTCATGCCGTGTGTGTGTGTGTGTGTGAGAGAGAGAAGGAGAGAGAGAGGGAAGGTGGGGGAGGGTGCAGAAAGACAGTGGTGGCAGTAAAAAGCTGGTGAATTGATATTGGTGCTGATTTATGGCCCTTTTACCTTCTCTGATTTCCTCAGGGGCTTCATCAGCACAATTGTCGTCTATGCGACACCGTTATTTTTCTGTGACCTCTGTCCGACCTCTCGGTCCCTGTGTGTGTCTTTCTCTCTCTCTCTCTGTCTCTCTCTCTCTCTCTCTCTCTCTCTCCCTTTCTTCCTCTACCTCTCTCCCTCCTGTGTCCCTCCCTTTTTCTCTCTCTGCAGTACATCATCTTTCTCATTCCAATTCATATTTCCCACTGCATCCCTCTCTTTTTCTGACACTTAGTCACAGCCATCTTCCCCCACGTGCGTACTCACACGCCACGCATATGTCTTTTTCATCACTGCATTCCTCCGCCCTCACAGTCTCACTCACTCACTTTCATCTCCACAACTGTCCATCTCTTTCTACCTTCTGTCTCTTCCTCACCCTTCCTCTCTCTCTCTCTCTCGCTATCTCACGCTCTCTCTCTCTCAATCTCTCTCTCTCGCTCTCTTGCTCTCTCGTGCTCTCTCTCCATATCCAACTGTCTCTCTCCACCAATCTCTGCTCTTATCTATCCCCCCCCACCCCCAGGGTGTGGTAAAGTGTAGTTAATTAGATGAACTTGTTCAGTGCTGACTGTTTCACTGCCCTGTGTGTGTGTGTGTGTGTGTGTGTGTGTTGCATCTCCAATATCATGGCCAGCCATGTGTAAAATGAGCTCAGGACCATTGTACCGCATTTTCCACAAGACCCTGTGACGGCAACCCAACCAGAGGAGCTTCCGTAGGGGCTCAAAGGGAATTGAGAGAGAGAGAGAGAGAGACGGACAGGGAGAGAGAGAGAGAGAGAAAGAGCGGGGGAGGCTAATTATTTATTTACGTCTCCATGTCTGTCTGCATTCTCGTCTGAAGTGGAGATGCTTTTGAGAGACGCTCTGCAAGTCTGTTACGCGCGGAGCGCTTAAACGGTTTCGTCCTTGGTCCAGCGTCTCAGCTGGGCTTGACGGTGATTTTTAAAAATGGCAGAGCCCCCTCCCGAGTTCCGCGCTCGCTCGGTGCCGCCGGTCACGGGCACTTACGCCGTCTCCTCTCAGCATACAAATGGTCTCCGCCAGCCGCTACTTATCGCTCTGCCACACGGTCTCCTCCAGGCCCAGCCACCAGCCCCCTTCCTTTGGCGGCCCCAGACCCCCTCTCTATTCTGGATGCAGTAAGCAGCCCTATCTTCTCCCCCCTACTCCTCCTTCCCCTCTTCCTCCTCATCACCCCCAAATACTGTTGCCCCCCCATACTTTACACCAGTAATGGAGGGACCTCTGCCCTCCTTTCTGTTGTGGATGCAGTAAGCAGCCCTATCTTCTTCCTCCTCTTCCTCCTCACCTCCCAACACTGTTACAAACACACACACACACACACACACACACACACACACACACACACACACACACACACCAACCAGTAATGGAGAGTGCTGCATATGGTGTGTTTTTAAGTTTGTTTGTTTGTTTGTGTGTATGTGTGTGTAGTGTACTGTTGAGTAATATCAACTCTTAGTAACTTCCTTTATGAGGAAAGAATTCTTTATCTATGCACATCAACAGTGATTCTCACGGTGCCTTTTTCCAGTCAGAAAGCCAACATCAGACAAAGAAGGGTCAGGCTGGTAATACGGAGTGCGATGTAGATCACGATGGTGGGAAGTGGTTAAGGAGCTAGGCTAGGCTAGCATGCAGTAGCCTGAAAAGTCATGGGTTCAATTACCCAACTTCCACCGTTGTGCCTTTGAGCACTGCAGAGTTCCTCCGGGTACAGTGGCCCCTCAAAATATACACTACCGGTACTCAAAAAAAGTCCTGGATGTTTGGCTTTCAGTTTCAGGTGAAATTTCAGGATGAATCTAAAATCAATTATAACTTTTAGAGGTGAACTTGTATGTGACTTTCTCTAAACTTTTGAATGTGCATGTCCAACAGTTCAGTGTTTCTCCACTTCCTCTGCTGAAACATTACATTTGACCTGAAAGCCAGATATCGCTAGCTTTTTGTGAGTAGTGTTATTGACATACTGTATGTAAGTCGCTTTGTATAAAAGCATCTGCTAAATGAATAAATATAATAATAACAATAATGATAACTAGAAATGCAATTCCAAGGAATTACCAGTGCATGAAAATGCAAAAATAGATAGATAATGTAGATATGGTTACTAAGGTGTAGCTAGGGTAAACATGGTGGTTGCATAGTTTACAGAGAGTTGATAGTGTAAAGGTAGACATTTTAAAGATGAAACATTCCAGTTCTAACTTAACTAATGATTTATATTCATGTTAAAATGTTGATTAGCTAACTTAGCTAATGATTTCTAGCAGTTACGTTAAAAATGCTAATTATGCTAGCAATGCTAACTTTACTAACAATGCTAACCAGGTTGATTAGCTAACTTAACCGATGATTTCTAACAGTAATGCTAAAAATGCTAACAATGCTAAATTTGCTAACAATGCTAACCAGGTTGATTAGCTAACTTAGTTGATGATTTTTTGCAGTAATGCTAAAAATGCTAACAATGCTAACCATGCTAACTAGCTAACTTGCTAGTGAGGACTTTTATTTTGAAACATTTGTTGCTAGAGTATCCATGGTGGCCACTATCAAGAAACAAGAAGTTACTGCAGTATAATCATGTTAGTTGCTATGGAAACGGTCATAAACACTTTATTTTAATGGTTGCTATGTTGGTTGCTAGGTACATGGAGGTTTCATGTAGTTGACTGGAGGCATAGTGGATGATAACTGACAGTTGGAATGGTTGAACAGCTCAATAGTTGAGTAGTTTCAATGGTTAAATGATTTAATAGTGTATTATTGCAGTGAGGACCTTTATTTTGAAACAGTTGTGGACAGAGGAAGTAGTGAAACAGGATCTGTAGTCTTAATGAGATTGTATGCTTAAAGCCTGAGACAGAAGGTGCCTCTCATATAGCGTTTACGCGTCCTCTCTCGCTCCTCGATCCTCACTGATCTACATAAAGAATGATGGAGCGGCAACAATGGGATAGTCTAGCCCTTCTTCTATCTTTCTTTATGTAGATCATTGAGGATCGAGGAGCGAGGGAGGACATATAAACGCTGCTTGAGAGGCACCCACAGTAAATACTTTAAAAGTTGTATGTAGATAGTCTAATTAATGTTGATAGACAGAATGTTTCATGGATGTTGATGGGCAGATTGTTTAATAGATGTTGATTGACACATTTGACAGTTTAATGGGTGGATGAGTGAATGGTCTGAAGAAGATGAATGGATAGAAGGTTGGATGGAATGTGCCTTATATTCTTGTTAAGAGAGACACTGATACAGCTCTCTGAGAGTAGTTGATACAGGTGTAATCAATCATCACTGTTGATAGACAGTTTAATGGGTGGATGAGTGAATGGTCTGAAGAAGATGAATGGATAGAAAGTTGGATGGAATGTGCCTTATATTCTTGTAGAGTGGAGAGACACAGCTCTCTACTGGGAGTAGTGGATACAGATACAGGTGTAATCAATTCAACTGGCTAGTCTTAAGAGAGCCAGAGTGTAAGCCTGAGACAGAGTAGATTGTTTAAAAGTTGAATGTAGATCGTCTAATTGATGTTGATAGGCAGACTGTTTAGAATGGGTGGATGAGTGAATGGTTTGAAGAAGATGAATGGATAGAAAGTTGGATGGAATTAGGAAGACTTATGTTGATACAGTTGATACAGGGGAATGAAAATGTAGTCTCAAGAGCCTGAGAGAGAGAGAGAGCTGCTGCACCTGGACTGGCCACCTGGCGTAACATTCTAATTGCTGCCGTGATGTCATAATGAGCAATGTTAAGTCTATGGGGAAATTGTAATAGTTTTTAACTAATAGTTTAAAAAGTATAAAAGTTACAAAGTTGAAAAAAACAAAGCACACCTGGCATAAGCAAGACCTACGCAACAACGTTTGAATTAAGTTTCTACGTTAAACGGTTCAAGCTGAATTGCGTGTGTTAGAAGTAGTGGAATAATAACTAGAAATGCAATTCCAAGGAATTACCAGTGCATGAAAATGCAAAAAAATGTAGATATGGCTACTAAGGTGTAGCTAGGGTAAACATGGTGGTTGCATAGTTTAAAGAGAGTTGATAGTGTTAAGGTAGACATTTTAAAGCTTAAACATTCCTGTTCTAACTTAACTAATAATTTCTAACAGGTATTCTAAAATGTTAACTATGCTAGCAATGCTAACCAGGTTGATAAGTTAACTTAGCTGATAATTTCTAGCAGTAATGCTAAAAATGCTAACTATGCTAACATTGCTAACTATGTTAACAATGTTAACCAGGTTGATTAGCTAACTTAGCTAATCATTTTAGCAGTTGTGCTAAACATGCTAACTATGCTAACAATGTTAACTATGCTAACAATGCTAACCAGGTTGATTAGCTAACTTAGCTAATCATTTTTAGCAGTTATGCTAAAAATGCTAACTATGCTAACAATGCTAACCATGCTAACAATGCTAACTTGCTAGTGAGGACTTTTATTTTGAAACAGTAGTTGCTAGGGTATCCATGGTGCCCACTATCAGGAATAAAGAAGTTACGAAAGTTTTTCATGTTGGTTGCTATGGAAACTGTCAAAAACGCTTAATTTTAATGGTTGCTATGTTGGTTGCTAGGTACATGGAGGTTTCATGTAGTTGAATGGAAGCATAGTTGATGATAACTGACAGTTGGAATCGTTGAACAGTTCAATAGATGAGTAGTTTCAATGGTTAAATGATTTAATAGTGTATTATTGCAGCGAGGACTTTTATTTTGAAACAGTTGTGGACAGAGGAAACAGTTAACAGGATATGTAGTCTTCACAGAGAGATTGTCTGCTTAATAGCCTGAGAGAGAGAGGGCTGCTGCAGGTGGGGCTGGCCACCTGGCATAAGATTCTAATTGCTCAACGACCCGATTGTGATGTCATAGAGGCCAATGTTAAGTCTATGGGGTAATTTTTAATAGTTTTTAATTTATAGTTTAAAAAGTATAAAAGTTACAAAGTTGAAAAATTATAGCAACCCGATCCATTAGAAGACCTACGTTACAGAGTTTGAATGAAGTTTCTAAGTTAAACGGTTGAAGAGGAATTGCGGGCAGAAAAAGTGGTAAGCAGAATAATAATAAGAAGTCTAGGAAGAACAGTACAGTGCATTTTCATGCACTGTAATAATAAGAAGAATACTTTGGAAGAACAGTATAGTGCATTTTCATGCACTATAATAATAATACATAGGTTTTATATAGCGCTTTTCAGGGTACCCAAAGATGCTTTGCAAAGACACAGAACAAGAAGGATACAAAAGGACAATACAGTACATACAATACAGACATGTATACAAACAAACAGTGTTGGGGAGTAACGCATTACATGTAATCGAGTTACGTAATTTAATTACAAAATAAATGTAACAGTAATATATTACAGTTACTGTAGAAAAAAAATGTAATTCAATTACAGGTACTTTTGACATTTTTCAAAATTACAATTTGAATTACATCTCAATATTGTCAGCAAAACTTTGCAAATAATATTGTATGTAAAAATAACTGTTTCCCTCCACAGCCATAGTTTGATACGGGACCTTCTGATAGGCTCTATCACGTCTACAGCGCCATCAGCGTAGGCCTACATGCCTGCCTGTAAACGTGTTATGATTATCATTATATTATCCTCACAAAAAATATGATGCTAATTTATGTATTGAATGCCCTTGCTGCCTTGTGCGCTTGTACAGAACTGCTCGGCAGCCTGTAGACCAAGGCCGAAATCTTCGCATGGATTTGGGGACTATAAATATCATTCAAAAATCGGGAAAGTAATCAAAAAGTAATCAAATGTAATTAGTTACGTTACTCAGAAAAAGTAATTAAAATAGTTACACTACTATTACATTTTAAACAGAGTAACTTGTAACTGTAACACATTACATTTCTAAAGTAACCTTCCCAACACTGCAAACAAATATGCAAAAAGGACAATACAAAATATAAATGTGATGTGCGAAGGCTCCTGATTTGAATGGCAATGTGGATGCTACACCTACGAATAATGGAGCACAGGAGACAGAGCAGGAGTAGTGTTTCCAGGGATGGTGAGGAAATGGCAGATACGGCAGAAGGAGGCGAGAGTGATGATCATGGGGAGGCAGATGTGTGAAATGTGGCTGTGCGACGAGATGCATGTTGCACAATTGGAGTACGAAATGGATGATGATGATGATTCCTTATCAGAAGTGCTAGATAGAGCGGATCTTTCACAATTTAACGCTGAACTAAACTGCTTCACCCATTAGAGGAGATGGCTACGTTTTTGGATGATAAATATGGGATAAATATAAGTTGAGAAGGTATATATTTTTTTCCTCCCAGAACTTGATAGATTTGAGAAATCAGTGACTTATTAGAAGTGGAAGGTGGGCTTGAATGTGCTAAGTAAAACAAAAGTGTATAGTTTTTTAAAAGTTAATGATGTAAAAAAAAAGGAGGACAAAGGCTCCTGGAAAAACTAATTGAATAGATAAATTATAGCTGTGTCACGTTGGCTGTATGTATTGGGCTTTCTTGGCCTTTTTCCTCTCTCCTTTCGGAGTCATTGAGGGTAGGTTCCTAGAATATTAATGGAGGGAGGCAGGGATAGAGGGCTTTGGTTGCTGAGTTTGTTAATCTAAATGGGTTTGAGATTACATTTCTACAAGAGACCGAATCTGATAGTTATAATGAAATAGATTGTAAGAGATGGTGGGAGGGGTTACTTACTATCCTCTTTTCTAAATGTTTGAATGTTAAAATCATTTTCTCTGCTGAGGTGGAAAGAAGCAGCGTTATTTTGGTCTAAGCAGAGATTAAAGGGCAGGTGTTTATTTTTGCTCATATTAGTGACTCTGATCTTTTTGAGAGGATGCGGGATGCTTTTGGGTCCCCTTTTGCTTCTGGGAGGTTTACAAAGGGGTAGGGATGGGCTTAACTTCCTTAGGATGTACCCAGACAAAGAAGGGTATGGACTTTTGAGGGACTGCTGAAGAAGGTGGCTACCAAGCTGTCTAAATGGACCTGGCTATTACCTGAGCTATTCCAGGGTTCTAGTTCCAAAATAACCTGGCTGCCTCAATGTTGTGGCACAAGCCGACTGCTCTGGAAACCCCTGAGAACACAATCAAGGGGATACAAGATAGACTGGTGAACTTTTTTCAGTTCAGGGCAACACTGGATACTAAATTTACCTATTTGGGAGAGGGGGTCAAGGTCTGGTGGTTATAAGTATTCGCATCAATGTGTTTTGATTGCAGACCTCATCAATGGGTTTTCATTGCAGACTGCTCTGTCGTTGTTCAGTAATGACTTGGATTGGACAGCGGTTGTCTGCTTCCTACCTTGATTGGATATGATGAACAACTTTTATTGTCGAACCTGGAAGGGCCGAGGTTCAGCAGATTATCTTCTTTCTATGTGCCCGTTTTGAGGGCATGTCTCATTGGTCTAGTCCCAGTTAGCCCATAGCTTCAGCAACCCACTTTCAATTAATTATGTTAGGCTAAGCTAACCATATTGAACTGGGTTCAGCAACTTCAGCAACAAACGGATTCGGTCTGTGAGGAGATTCGGTCAATGCAGCATTTGGGCTATATCCGCACATGGCGTTTTCATTTGAATTTAGCCATGTTTTAACCATGTTTTTAAATGAAAACTGAATGAAGAGCTGCAGTTGGTGTTGCCTCGGGCATGCAGGGAGGCTGGAAGCACTGGTTTCAGATGCTGTTCAGCAGGATGATGTGGAGCATGGGGGCAATTTAGTCTCCCTTGTGATTTCGGAGGCAAAGCCCTTTCTAGACATTAACCTTCACACACAGCATGTAGAAATCCTTGGTGTTCGACATCATCAGTCTGTGCTGAGAGGGGGCCACAGCGTGGAGGTGGTCAGTAGTGTTTGGATTTCAGAGGATGTAGTAGGCGGTACTTTTATAACGAGGAGTGATTCAATTTACCCTGTTAAGGTCTTAAGGCCTATGGTGGCTGACCGAATCAAAACTCAGTATGCCTACTATAACCTGGTTAAGGATATGGAGGGTTTTATGGCTGTGTGAGGGGTTGTGTGAAGGTGCGGAGGATGGGCAGGTGGTTTTTAGCCTATGAAGTAGTTTGTTTATTTTTTATAATGATGAAAGAATGTATTTTGGGGTCTAAGGGAAGGTTGGTATTGTTGTATATGTATCCTGTGTTCCAGTAGGAAATGACCTCATGGTTTGATTGATTCAATAAACGGCTGTTAAACCTCTCTCTTTTTATACCTTCTGTTCCTTTCTTTCTTTCTTTCTTTCTCTCTTTCTCTTGCGCGCGCTCATATTCTCATTAGGCCATGCGTGTCGGTAGCTGTGTAAGGGGGAGGGGGGTAGGCAGAGTTAATATTTCATAGGGGGGAATGGGAAGGGGCTGGGAGGCTTTTAGTGGAAGAGGGGGTTGTTCCCAGGGAATAAGGGTGGAGTCAGGCCCCATGCAGCAAGTCAGTGAGGGTGTGGGTGGTGTGGGTGGTGGTGGTGCTGGTGGTGCTGGTGGTGCTGGAGATAATGAGAGTGGTGTGGTGTGGAATGGTGCACTGTCGAGGAGGAGAGCGGCTGGGCTGCTTGGAACCGGATCGGGTTAATGAGGGGAGCGAGGGACCCCCAGTACACACTCTCACACACACACACACACACACACACACACACACAATCTCACAGACCCTCTTTCTCACTCACTCACACACACTCACTCTCTCACACACCCACACTCTCTCTCTCGCGCACACACTCTCTGTCTCACGCACACACTCTCTCTCTCATACGCACACTCGTAGTCTCGTACACATACTCTACGCACACACACACACACACACACACACACACACACACACACACTACCCCAAAGGTTTGGGTTAATGATGGTCTGGGGATGCCCTGGTGATGGTAAAGTGGGTAAATTGTACAGGATAAAAGGAATCTTGAGGAGGAGAGGGAATGCCCTCACTGCCATTTGCCCATGCTGTACCATACCCTGTGGATGGTGTTTGATTGGAGTCCATTTCTTCCAGAAAGAGGACAGTGACCTCAAGCACAGCTCCAAACTATGCAAGAACCAAGTAGGAGTGAAGCAACCCCATCCTCACACAAACTCCCTCCTCCTCAGAGAGACTCTCCCTCCCTCCACAAGAGAGCACGCCACTTTTCCCGGGGTCTGTTTCAGTAGCCGCCACTTCTCTGCTGCTGCTGCTGCTGCTGCTCCTGCAGACGAGGCCGGGCAGCGGGGGGTCTCTCTGTACTTCTGAAGGAGCTCAGGCGCGCCACACCACACCACGGCACACGCCACCACACCACCACGCCACGGCGCTCCACGCCGCTCTCTCCAGCGGCCAGCCTCTATGCATCACTTCACTCCAGTGCTGACGGCCTGTAAGAGGGCCTGCTGCACTCCTCTCTCTCTCCTCTCTTTTTCTCTCTCTCTCTCTACTCTCTCTCTCCATCTCATCCTCTTTCTTTTTCTCCCTCTCTCTCTCTCTCTCTCTTTCTCTCTCTATCGCTCTCTCCCCCTCTCTCTCTCTCTCCCTCTCCCTCACTCTGTGCCCTTTGATGTTTTTTTGATGTTTCAATGACTTCCTGCAGCCACACTGACTTCCTCTCCTTGGTGTCTGGGTTGTCTCATCTCGACCTCCCTGCTCCCTGCTAATGAAGTTCATCTTGAGAGCATTTCCTCCTCTTTCTTAGAACTCCTCGCTCAACACACACACAGAAACACACACACACACACACACACACACACCCTTCTCCGCTCACACACACACATTTTTTTTTCACTCACTCTCCCTTATCCCTTCCTCTCCACACTGTAAAGCAAAAGTCTAAGCTAGCTAACTTTCTCTTTCACTTCAGGAATTAGCTGATTCTACCATGCTGCGTGTCAGACAGCAGGACCCGCATAGTCAACTAAGCATTGCCCTCCCTCAAAAAAGGGAAAGCTTGAGAGTTCTACAACCTTTGTGTCGGATATGCAAAACCAGACAAAAACCGAGACCTTCTCACGAGGTGCAGCCAACCCTTACTGTGCTTTCTCTCTCTCTCTCTCTCTCTCTCTCTCTCTCTCTCTCTCTCTCTCTCTCTCTCTCTCTCTCTCTCTCTCTCTCTCTCTCTCTCTCTCTCTGACTCCCTACTTCTCACTATCACGTTTTACAGTTACTCTCTCTCTCTCTCTCTCTCTCTCTGTCTCTGACTCTCTACTTCTCTCCATCACGTTTTACAGTTATCATTAAGTTCACTCTTTGTTGTGCGGCCTTGAAGACGGCAGCAAGGTCCTGAGGCGGCCTGCTCTTGTACCTTTGATGCCCCAGACAGAAATGTCTGGGAGTATCTGCTCAATAAAGGAATGAAAGCCCAAGAAATCAGAGGCAGGCTTTTTCTCTAAAGAGATGTAACTCTGTGACGTGACGTGCACACACACACACACACACACACACACACACACACACACACACACCCACACCCCAAAAGAGATGTAACTCTGTGACGTGACATGTGCGCGCGCACACACACACACACACCCCAAAAGAGATGTAAGTCTGTGACATGACGTGCACACGCACACACTCAAACACGCACACACAGAGAGAGAGAGAGAGAGAGGGAGAGAGACACACACACACACACACACAGATGACAGATGCAAGCACACAGAAATGGCATTTTCATGGTTCCTCCACATCAGCTGTATGGCCTTATCTCTCAACTGGTGGAGAACCCCTCCCTTAACATCTCAACCTTCCTCTAAACAGGCGTGAGCAAAGTGTCTTGCATTCATTAGTGAAGTGTTGCATTTCATACTTTGGTAGTGTACAATCCCCCATGGACCTCATCTAGATAGATAGATGGATGGATGGATGGCAATTCAACCTCACTGTTTAAATGAAAATTTGGATTGGAGACAGTGTTGTTGTTGTCTTAGTGATTTTGTGGTTAGCTTATTCATAAAGGTTCTGAAGAGGTTGATCTTCAATCTTTGAGCAGATTTTTTGGACAGACTCTTGTACCATATTATATTAGAATATTGTAAGATGTTAACAACTCCTTGATAGCAAAGATCTTGGAGTGGAGTGGAGTGCTCTAGAATCTTTGCTTTGATAGTAGGAGAATTCCTATTTTTACTTGACTTTTTTTTTCTTCTTTTGTATGGAGTGTTGAACTCAGTCCCAATCACCTAAGACAGTGATGTAAGACTGCCTTCGATATCAACCAAGGAAAGCAGTTGATGGCCAGTGCTGTTGTTTTGTGTACACACACTCACGCACACCGCGGGCTAATGAGATGCATAATTCTGACAGCTTGGGTGACACAAGGTTCTCTGTAGACGCGTGCCTCCTAATTAAAATGGATGAGCCGCTGCTTATGCACGTGTGTGTTTGTCCATGTTTCTCCCTGTTGTATTGAAGGTACCGCAGTGCTCTGTTGCTATGGACCCACTCACATCCCCCCTGTGCTGGGATGTATTAATATCTCACATTCCCCGTCTGTGTGTGTGTGTGTGTGTCTTTTCATACCCAGTCACGTAACATGAAAAGAATGTGTCTCGCGGAGATATTTGTGTTGTGCGTCCACCTCTCCCGTCAACTTGGGCTTTTTGTGTTGCGAGTCACATCTCTTCATTCACTGCTCTTCCCCATTGTCTTTCCCCAGCCGTCCCCAGGCCCACTGCTGAACAATAAAACTGCTCCCGAAAGGCCGTGTTTTGGAGCGATTCTCAACTTAGCAATCGCCGAGTCCCTGGCATTCCCTCCTGAAGTGCGTTTGACGGACTGTAGAGTGAATATCTGCCAAATGTCGCTTTTACGGGGGTTTTTTTCTTTTTTTCTTTTTTTCTTTTTTGAGCGCGTGGTGCAATTAAGTGCTCTGGGAGGAATCCAATTTTCCCTCACCATTTTTCACTCCATCACAAACGGAATGGAATCGCCCTTGCTCCCTCGGTAACAGCCAGACAAATTCATTTGCATGGATTCATCAGTGTGCTTGTCAGTCATTTACGTTTGCACAGTGCACGCCGCATCAGGCGAGTGTGGCTCTGGATGCAGATCAGGTCTCGAGCACCAAGGCTAAGACGTTGGCCATTTGGTTGTGCTAGCTTGCGCTAACTCCCATCCAGGCTGCATACTCGAGTGCTAACCGTGGCCGTTTTCTGCCGTTTCTCTTCCCCCAGGCTGCGAGGACATCATCGCGGAGAGC
This sequence comes from Sardina pilchardus, assembly GCF_963854185.1. Lineage (NCBI taxonomy): Eukaryota > Metazoa > Chordata > Actinopteri > Clupeiformes > Clupeidae > Sardina > Sardina pilchardus. The sequence goes on along the minus strand of NC_085005.1, from coordinate 11,371,447 downwards.
ATCTGCCTGGAGTCCCTGGTGCCCATCCTGAAGTGGAGCTCGCAGCCGTACGGCTCCAAGTGGGTGCACCGACAGGCCATGCACTTCCTGTGCGAGGACTTCAGCCAGGTGGTGACGTCGGACGTGCTGCACGAGCTCAGCAAGGATCAGCTGCTCGCAGCCATCCAGTCCGACTACCTGCAGGTGAGGAGACGCAAAGGAGACCAGTCACACACACGCACACACACTTGCCATAATATCCTCATCTCATGAAGTCATGACAGTCGTTTCCCTATGCATAATGATTTCAGCCTTAATGCCTCTGTGCTTTCAGTTTCCCTGTCAGGGCCTTTTTTCGCACACAGAAAAATGGTGTGTGTGTGTGTGTGTGTGTGTGGTCTTTGTGTACGCGAGCGCATCTGTATTCTAAACACCCCTCCCATCCACTGTCACCAGCCGCCCTTATTTATTCCTCGCAGAGGAAAGAAGCGGCTAAGCAAAATGCAAACTATGCGTGTGACTGTGAGGGGTTTTAAACAAGGCCAGAAAATGGAGAAAAGGTCCCAGGAAAGAACCGCAAGCACCTGGCTAGAGTTGGGAATGAGGAGCCAGACCCTCCGTCTATTACTGAG
>NC_085005.1:11308336-11365836 GCF_963854185.1 Sardina pilchardus | reverse complement strand
AAATGACTTGGGCCTGGCTGCGAAGCTCGCAGTTCTATTTAAGGCTGCCCAATGTGTTTGCCAGATATCTCAAAGCTTAGCGAAATGGATTTTGTTGAAGCTGCCACGGCTGTTTTGTGTGTGTGTGTGTGTGTGCGTGCGCTTGCGTGTGTGCGGGCATGTGTGTGTTTCCAAATTAGCATTATCGACTGGAAGCGCACAAGGCCCAGAGGTTGAACTTTGACCCTCACCCCTTGGCTTTGCGCCTGTCCTCCGCATAACCCCCCCCCCCCCCCCCCCCCACACACACACACACACACACTCTCTCTCTCTCTCTCCCTCCCAGCCGTGATCGCTCTAGTCCTCCTCACATTGTGTGCATCTGCTTTCAGTCATCACCACTGCCCACACCACCCTGTATTCCAGAACTTTCTCTTCCTCCTCTCTCTCTCTCTCTCATATCCTCTCTCTCTCACTCATATCCTCTCTCTCTCTCATCTCTTTTCCATCTCTTCTGCTCTCCCTCTCTCTCTCTCTTTCGCTCTCTTCTTTATGATTTGTGTCCCTCTCTCCTCATCTGTTCATATTATGCCGTCTTCTGCTTCCCTCAATCCTCATGTTCTCTTTGTCCCCTTGTTCATTTGTTTTTGTTCAACCTTTTATGGAACTAGGCCAGCTTGAAAATCAGATACTGTTTTGTCCATGATGACCCAGAAGAATAAAGTTCCTACTTAAATGTGTCTCATACCAGTTTTGGCTCTGTCTCCCTCTCTCTCTCTTGCTCTCGTTCTCTCTCGCTTTCTCACCTTCTCTCTCGATCTCTCTCACTTTCTCTTGCTCGCTCTCTCTCTCCCTTTCTCTCCTCTCTCTCTCTCTCTCTTTCTCTCTCTCCTTCTCTCTCTCTCTCTCTCTCTCTCTCTCTCTCTCTCTCTCTCTCTCTCTCTCTCTCTCTCTCTCTCTCTCTCCTCTCTCTCTCTCTCTCTGCCCTCATTACTTTCATACCTCCCTTACTATTTAATCCTACTCCCATAACCACCTCCACCTTTCATCTCCGTGCTGTCAGCCATGCTGCTCCAGTGTTTCCAGTCTCCCCACTGTGTCCTCTTCTGCTCCACCTGCTCAAGAGTTTCCACTCCTCATTTACCGAGGGCCGACAGTGTGAATGCAGAGTCAATCTAGTTTTGTTGACTCCACTTTTTCGTAAACCGAAACGTGTGATTTTTGTATACTTGAGGCAAACCCTGAGAAACTAGAGCATGCTCTAAATCGAGGGTTTCAGTTGTCACTTCAGATCGTGATGGCAGTGGTCATCAAAGTCAGTGAAAGACAGGATATGTGTTTTTATTATCATTATTATTATAAAAAGTATATAAAATAGTGAAGTGAGCTAAAGTTGTGTTTGAAGTGTAAAGACGAGAGTCATGTATATAATCTCTCTCTCTCTCTCTCTCTCCCTCTCTTTCTCTCTCTCTCCCTCCCTCCCTCTCTCCCAGTGCCTCCGTTGTGTGTGGTGCGGGAGATGATCCGGCGGCTGCAGGAGCTGCGGCACATGGAGCAGGTGCAGCGGGCGTACGCCCTGAACTGCGGCGAGGGCGCCACCGTCAGCTACGAGCTGCAGCTCCGCGTCCTCCGAGAGTTCGGCCTCCCCGATGGTGCTGCCGAGCTCCTACAGGTACACACACACATACTGTACACACACACACACATACATACAAACACACACACACGCATACAGACACACACACTTCTTAAGCTCAGTACATTTAGATCACCTGACTGAACATTTGAGGGTCCACACACACTCAAATGCACATGACTGTTAGGGTTGGTGTGTTGCTCTCCATGTTGCATTTGCATGGCCACCACGGAACACTGGTTGTCACACTTCGGGTGAGGAACCCCAGCTGTGGACATGTGATGCAGTGAAACATGCTTAGTCAGAGTTCAGTATTCATCAGCGCAACTGGGAAACTTCCAGACACACATACACACACACTCACTCACTCATGCAAATACACAAATACACACACACACACAAATACACACACACTCATACACACACACACACACACACACACTCACACTCTTCACAAAACACCCCAGAGTTACTCACCCTCTCCAACCCACTCAGCATCACCTGCCAATTCCTGTAGCCAAACACTGGGAGGAGGACACCAAAGGAGCAGCTCTGCTCTCCCCCGTCCTCCGGGGCCCGTCTCCTTTGTTCCTTCTCCCTGCCCTGTTGGTGGGAGAGGAGAGGGGCTTCCTTCGAGCAGCGCCGCGCCTGCACCGCCATCTGACGGCACTCGCTCGTTCGCTCGCTCGGATGAATAATGAATCTGCTGGGAACTGTGCTATGAAGCTGATTAAAAGGAAATGATACCAGAGAAAATGAACTGACTGACACCACACACACACACACACACACACACGCTCAACTCCTACACCTCCCGAATTCTGCTTTTTTTAGCTGCTCCGCGCACCTTAAACTTCTCAGCCTTGAAGGAAGTCCCCTTGTTGAAATAATCACATTGCTCTCGTTTCTAACCCTAACATTCATTTTTGCACTGAATTGGCATCTCGGAGCAGCCAAACTTGGCCGTTTGTACTGTTCCGCACCTTGTTTTTCTTCCCCCGGCTCGGCTCGGAGGCCTATTTCAGCCCTATCGGTACCTTCTGGCGTGGTTAAATACTTGCGGCAGTCCAAATCTGTGTTTCCAGCTCCCCTGAAAAGACGCGCGCAGCCAAAGCATAAATCACACTGGCTGGAGATTGCGGCGGTGGAGGGCTTCCAGTTGGAGGCAGTTAAACGCTTGCCACCCTTCAGACCCAAGTGGCTCTTTAGAATTCCTCGCTCTCTCCCGTGTGCCTGCTGCTCCGCCAGCCTGCTCGGGGTTTTCCTGACAGTTTTCACCTGTCAGACGACGGCTGTTTTTCCGCGGGATAGCAGATTTTTGGTGCTGCTTCTACAGTGACCGGGTCTGACCCGCCGTGTGACTGTGCAGCCCATGGATTTCAGGGTCATGCTTCTTCATGCATATGTATGATGTCGCTGACAAAAACATGTTTTTTTTTCTTCCCCTCTCTGCTCTACTATCATTTCCTCTTCTCTTCTCATCTCTCTTGTCTGATCTGCTTCTTGCTTGTTCTCTGTCTGGTTCTCCATTTCTTTCACTGATCTTTCTCTCTCTCTCTCTCTCTCTCTGTCTCTCTCTCTCTATCTCTTTCGCTCTCTCTGTCTCTATCTCTTTCTCTGTCTGTCTCTCTCTGTGTCTCTCTGTCTCTTTCTCTCTCTGTCTCTCTCTCTCTGTCTCTTTCGCTCTTTCTGTCTCTATCTCTTTCTCTGTCTGTCTCTCTCTGTGTCTCTCTCTGTCTCTTTCTCTCTCTCTCTTTCTCTCTGTCTCTCTCTCTCTCTCTCTCTCTCTCTCTCTCTAGAACCCTCATAAGTTCTTCCCGGAGGAGCGCTTTGGCGACGAGAGCCCCATCCTGGCGCTGCGGCAGGTGGGCCGCTGCCGGGTCAACAGCACGCCGGCGGCGGCCGAGGCGCTCTACCCGGAGCTGGAGACGCTGGTGGGCTTCCACCACCCGCCGCTGCCCCCTCCCCCGCCGCCCTACCACCACCCCCACCCGTCCTCCTCCGCCACGCCGGCCCACGGCCAGGGGAAGGGTGGAGGAGGAGGCTGGAGGCCCCGGGCCACCTCGCAGCCGCCCTCGCGCTCCTTCTCCTACCCCTGCAACCACGCGCTGCTCCAGCGCAGCCAGCCGCTGGGCGCCCAGCTGCCCGGGCCGCCGTACCCGCCCTCCGGGCACGGCAAGGCCCTCATGCCGCCCGACTGCACCAACTTCGGGGTGCCCGGCCGGGGCATCCATCCTGACAAGCAGGGGGTGAGTGAGAGGGAAGGGAAGTCATTTGGGAGAGTTTACTCGCAGGGGGAAGGTGCCACATATGTCTCTGTTGATGTCTTTGTATATGTGTTTGTATTTTGTACGTACAGTATATATGTACACATGTTTGTCTCTGCATGCATATGGATGGATTAATGGAGGGATGTGGAATGATATGGCAGATTCTGTGCAAGTGTGCAGGTTGATTTGCGTATGAAAGAGGAGGCTGAATTTTAGTGTTTGGCTTTAAGCTGTATTTATATTATGTAGTGTGAATGAGCACGGGCTGGTGTTGCAGAGAGGTTGCAGCATATCCATGTGGTTATTATCACGAGCCTCCCTCTTTGTGTCTTCCCTTTTAAAAGCAGCTGACAGCCACATGTCTTGACCTGTCCAGTGTTCTGAAAAGATCAGTCCTTCAAGGCAGTGGAGAGACAGACCGTGTGTCTCTAGAGTAAAGCGTACACATCAGGCTGTTGTAGCGGTCTGTGTGTGACTGACTGAGGGGAACAGGATTTCAGATGCATGCATGAGCTTTGTTTATTTGTGTTTACAAATTTATTTGTTTGTTTGTTCCCCGTCTCTCTCTTAGAACATGGAGCCTGTGATGAACGAGTTCATGCCAGACATCGCCATGGGTGTGTCTGCGATGACGCTGAAGGAATGCCGCATGTCGGAGGTCAACATGGAGGTCGAAGGTCACGACCTCCACCCTCTGACGCCCGCCTCCATCCCCCACGGTTACGTGGGGCGCCACCCGCACTCCTCCTCCTCCTCGTGCTCTTCCTCCCGCAAGCGGCACGCGGCCGAGCCCAAGGCCGAGGCGCCGCCGGACTTCCCCGACCTGTACGAGCTCTCGGGGCGTCTGGCGGCGGGCGCCCCGTACGCCGGCCCGCCCGACCTCTACAGCCACGGGCGGCCGCCGGTCCCCGGAGCTCCGGCGGCGGGGGGTCCCCTCTCGCCCAGCGGCTACCCGCCCGACCAGCAGGGCCCGTGCCGGGGGCCGGACGCCGGCCTGCGCCTGGACATGCTGGAGCAGCCGCCCCAGAGGCTGGACCTCGCCCTGGCCACCCACGCGGCGGCGACGGCGACGGGGCAGGTGGCCGGCCACAGGGCCACAGGGCGCCCCAAAAACGAGACGGACCTCACGTGCGGCCTGGGCAGCCCCCCTCCGCCCCCCCTGCCCCCCCAGCCCCCGTGCCCGCCGGAGCCCTACGAGGAGTGGGCGTCGGTGCGCAGGCCGGTCACCGAGGGGACGGGCGGCGGGGCGGAAGACGGGGGCATCGGCGGCGCCAGGGAACGCAGGTCCCCCAGTAAACCAGAATACCCTTACAGGAAGTCAGCGCTCTGACGCCCCACCCCCCCACCTCACTCCCAGCCAATGAGAGATGACGCATGCTAGTGGGGGTGTGAGTAGAAGTTGCTGAGGGAATGAGCTGCTGCGGTTGGATGTATGAGTGTTAACGAGAGCTCTGGTGGAAGGATTGTAACTGCCAACCAGAGCAGAGTATCGTCTTCATGTTCCAAGGCACAAATGTGAGGTGCGCTCCAGGTCTGACATGCTCGGGTTACGTGTAAAAGGAGCACTTTGGTTTTGGTTGGATCCACACACAAAGATCCATTTTCCCATAGTTCACTTTTTTTGGTTCAGTTTCAGTCCCCCCCCCCCCCCCCCCCCGGTTTTAACCACCTGTGTCCACTCCAACTCCACCCCCCCCATATCCAGTCGCCCACCTCCACCACTACCCATAATCCTCTCTGCCTCATCCTCGTCTTGTCCATCTCATTGTCCCACTCTGCCAGCCTTTTCAGTCGCGATGGCTGTCCTCTGCCAGCTGACAATCAGCAGCTTCAATGAATGTTTTTTTTTTTTTCCCTTGAATGTTCCCGGAGGTTTATAATGACGGGCCGCCATCCCTCCTCCCCGATTTCCTGTCCGCCCAACAAGTTTGTCCGTCTAGGATGATTGCAGAGTTATATATTTATATATGCGTGCCGGACTTGCCTCCTTTAGAAATAAATTGAAAAATGCCCAGGCAATGAGTTGCAAACTCACTCTCTCCTGCACTCCTGTCCATGACAAATAGTCGTTCCTGAGTCCCCCCCCCATCCTCCTCCTCCTCCTCCTCCTCGTTCCCTCCACTCTCAGAAGCTGGGCTGGCAGTAATGGCTCTTGTAATCCTCTGCGAGCAAGCGGCTGTGCGTATTAGCACGGGCAATTTGAGATTTGGGGGGGGGGGGGGGGGGAGAGAGCACAAAGGAGGCGAGCGAATGAAATCTCTCCTCCCCACCTTCTCCTCCTCCTCCACCGCCGCCACGCCACACTGCGAGAATACCAATGATGGCCACTGAGGGGGGTGGACGGGGTGGACGGGAGGCTCGGCTCTGCGTGTAATCTGACTGCCGAGTTAGCAGAGCAGGGTCTCTGGATCAGCACCTGGACCTGGTGGCGCACAGATCCGACCAGACGAGCCTGGGAGCCCAGACTGTCTGGGTGAGCGCTCCGAGGGGGGGGGGGGGGGGGGCTGTGCGGTCCCAGAGTCGGGCCTGGTCCGAGGGGAGCTGCTCTCAGGGCGTGTCGTACCAACCTAGCCCCGCAACAACACATTGCACATGGTCCGTTGGTGTCCAGAAGCCAAGGCCATTCAGTGGCTGGGAGATGCCCTTTAGCCTCTGACCAAGTGTGTGCGCTTGCTCGGCAGAGTGATGTTCCAGACATGCCCAGGCCAGCTGTGCAGCATCAGAGTGATGTTGATGATGATGATGACGACGAGGCAGTGTTAGAACATCCTCACTAAAAAGCAGTGTGTGGACAGTACATTGAGTTATTTTTGTTATTATTATTATTTTATAGTTCAACGTGTTCTTGTGGATCTCAGCCAAACCATCGTGTTTCACACGACTAATGTCATCCCATTGAAATGTCACCCTGTCCTGTCCATCAGCAGCCTTTGGTAGCAGGATTTGCTCTGGTCCCTAAAACCTGACGGCCTCCCTCTGGCTGTGAGTCACAGGGCGTCGCCTCGCCATCTCCCAAAGACGACACTGACAGACATCATGAATTTACAACACTGCAGTGCACCACGGGGGGAAAAAAGAAAGCAGGTCATTTAAGGACGTTGTGACGCGAGTTTAAAAAAAAAAAAAAAAAAAAAATCCTTATGCCTTTTTGAGGGAGGAAGAGACTTTTCGAAGCCAGCATAAACCATGCTTTATGCCCTTCTTTTTGCTGTTCAAGAGTTAGATGCGAAGCAAATAGAAATTAACTCTTTTTTTTTGTCTTTGCTCTGTTATTTTTTAAAGACTTTTCTTGCCCTTACTCATAGTGGTGCTTATTTGTTGTTTGTTCCTCTCTTTGGGGAAAAAAAGGGCTGCAGTAGTGCACTCTTTGCCATGCTGTTGCTTAACGACGTTCCAGCAAATGACCGTAGCTCCGTTTTATTCAAGCCTGCCCTACTCCAGCTCATCCCCCCCCCCCACCCCCCATCAGTCAAGGAGCCCCTCCAAGGATCCAACGGGACTCATGAATTTAAGCTCATGCTAAATGACTCTTTTTAACAATTGCCTCCTTGAGTCCTCCTCTGTTTTTGTTTTTTTAAAAAAAATGTTTGTTATGACTTGTTTTTTTTGCGCGTTGTAGTGTGCGTGCGTGCGTGCGTATGTGTTTGTTTGTGTGTTGTGCTAAGGAGAAATAGAGTGCTGGGTCAGTGTTCTTGTTGTTTTCCAGTTCCTCGTAAATGACTTGCATTTCAAGTGTGTGTGTGTTTGTCTGTGCGTGTGTGTATGTGGGTCTGTGTGTGTGTGTGAAGGCAGAGGAATGGCGAGGAGGCTGCGGGCGGGTTGGAAAGGGAATTGGAGCTGGGATTCGGCCGGTCTCTCCAGGCCCGCAGACCCTGACAGATTCGGGGAGCGAGTGAGTGAGCGAGCGAATGAGGAGAGAGAGGTGGGATGGGAAGGGCTCACGCACGTGAGGTTGGAGGAAGTATGGAGGGTGTGAGGTGGGATGATGGCGAAAGTAGTATCATATACCATAAGCTTGTTATTATTTAAGTAAACAACTGTCATTGTCTCAAGTTCGCCCCAGAACATATGCTCTGTTTGTTTTTTTTTGTTGAAGTCCATTACAGCAGTTTCATTCATTTCTCATTAGCCTTAGGCCTTCTCAAATGTGGTTACACTTTTTTGTACACATCGGTCTCAAGCTTCAGACCCCTGATAAAAAATGTAGGCTGTAGGCATATATACACAGACACACACACACACACACACAAACCCCTTGTCGCCTAAAATCAAAATGGCTGCTCTGGTCAGGAGTCACTCCACTGCTGCTGAACTATGCCCTCTGGGTCGCGCCATGCTGCCACTACCTCCGACCTTTCACCTCTGACCTCTGAGCAGTCATCCCTCCGGCTGAGCCGTAGCTCCAGCTCCGTCGCCCGTGGCAGAGCAGAGAGAGTGGCCCAGACCCACACGCCTCTCCTGCCCTGCCCAGCCCCCCACACCCCCACACCCTTAGAGCACAGGGGATGTGTATGCAATCGCTCTCTCTCTCTCTGTCCCTCTCTCTCTCTCTCTGTCTCTCTCTCTCTTTCTGTCTCTGTCACTCTTTCTCTTTCTGTCTCTCTTTTTCTCTCTCTCTCTCTCTCTTTCTCTTTCAAGCACCTGCTCGGAAGCGATTTCTCCACAGTTGTTTGCTCCCTGCTATCTGCAGCACTAATCAGATTATCCATGGAAACGCACACAAGAACACAACACTGTTTCCGTGCCAATTATCAGGTTCTCATGGATGACTTCCCCATGCTATGTGGTGAGGATGGATGTGTGTGTGTGTGTGTGTGTGTGTGTGTGTGTGTGTATGTATGTGTGTGTGTTGAGCCCTCTACCTGTCCATACACTCTGAAAAGGTTACGTGCCCCTTACTAAATCAGGTCCCATAGGTTGGGTGTGAGTTTTTGTGTGCACCGTGCACAGCAGAGACCCACCCGAGCTGGGAGAGTGTGCATTAATCTCATGCTGACTCCTCATGTTTAAAAGTGGGTGGTGTCAGTCATGAATAGGCAAGGGAATCAGGTAGTGATGGCTGTGTGGGTGGTTGGGTAAGTGAGGATGTCGACTGCCCTTGCTGACTCCTCTGTGTTAAACGGCATGGGGTCTTGGGTGGCTCCAGAAAAGGGAAACGGAGGATTGTGGTGGTGGTGGCGGCGGCAGGATGTTTTTGTTTTTGTGTTCACCGAAGTTTGCTGTTGCCCGCTTAAGCTGTACAGATGTTGGTCTCACGGTAGTATGCACATAAAGGAAACGCACAGTCTGCCAGCTTTAGCTGTTGTTCTTCCTCAACAACACTGGCAATATGGACCCATTCTCACAAGCTGGACTTGTTCTCACAAGTTCACCGAGCCCCCCAGCCCCACTTTCCATTCTTTGGACCAGATCGTATCCGACTTGGTCTCTGGCCTAAATCGCAGGTGACTTTGGCTAAGGAGAGCTGCAGAGAGAGAACAGGATGAAATGGGGCTCCGGAGTCCGGCTGCTGCTGCTGCTGTTGCTGTCGGGAGAGGAAGGTGAGGCACCTGAGTGGCGCATGAAAGGCACAGACCCAGAAATAGACCTGCCCGGGGCCACGGCTGCTCCACAGAGAGCAGGTGCCAAGCCATCGGAAACAGGCTGGCGCTTGGAAGATGGATGGATGTGGAGGGACACTGCGGCCAAAGGAGCACCAGAGAGCGGGGCTCCGAGGGTTAGAGCAGAGTCGGTTCCAGAGCTGGCACCATGCCACGCTTCGCTGTCTGCACCGGGGTGTCCACTGTAATTATGGATCTTTTTGAACGGTTTGAAACCCCTTCCCTTTGATGCCCATTAGGTATTGGTTTGTTCGGACAAAGGATTACAGCTGGCGTGCTGTGAAATTGCTTACAGTAGCGTCCAGCTTGCCCGAGAGGCCTGTGGTATTAGTAGGAAGCTAAATGTAGCAGATAAGATGATCAATATGCCTATTGCAAGTCCGCCTCTGAAGAAGCGTCGTTTTGATCACATTCTGACGGTGGTTGCAAACCTCGTTGCGGGCATGTCCGCTCGCGGCAAGTCCGTTATGTGTTTCTGATCCAGGATATTGTCAAAGACACTCCGGTCATCTGGCGACGCCGGGGACTTGACATGGCACCGGCGTCCTTGCTTGAGAGTCTTGCCTCTTTCTCTCGGGCAGCACCAAGAGACGTGTCTGTACTGCCCCCTGCAGGTTCCTCCGATGCAAAGCAGGGTTACTCAAGGTCAGGTGGCCCTCCCCCCCATCCCCTTTAACAACACCGCCACCACACCCACCCGCCTCCTGTTCATCATCTCCAGCCCATTTTCCCTGAGCATCTCTCCAAAACCTCCGGCAGAAGCACCAGCCTTGTTAGCTGTGGAGAGGTCCTCCCATCTCAGCTGTGTGTGTGTGCGTGCGTGTGTGTGTGTGTGTGTGTGTGTGTGTGTGTGTTCTGCCTGTGTTTGATGTGTGGAAGTCCCCCCTCATCAGCGAGAGAAGCAAGGCTATATTTGGTTCATGGTAATATCCCCCAAAGCAGTAGGCACGAACCGCTGTCCGCCGCATTAGGCTCCTGCGACTGACGTTTCGAAAATCCAGGCTGCTCCTCATTTCCGAGAGTCTTCAGATTCAAGCTCAGGCCTCAAAAGCTCTTAAATGTCTGCCATAGGTCATTATCCTCATTCTGGGTGATGAAAGCTACAATTAAAATAAAAAAAAGCTGTTAGATAAAAAGGTCTCAGTAGTCTGTTTTGTTGTTAATGTGGTTGTGTGTGATTGGCTTCTTGTAGTTTGATGCTTTAGTGTGGAGATGGCGTAGTGTGGAAAAGAACAATAGGGTTTTGTTGTAGGGTTTGTTTCTGCTTAAGCATCTCCAAGATGACTTTCAGCAGATGCTTGCTCTGAGCCCTGTGATATTGTGTTGTGTGCTTCTATTGCATTTGAATGACGTGGGTGAGTACAACGGTTTGGAATGGTTTGTGGAGGTCTGTGCTTAGTGCATCCCCTCATTTTCCAGCCTTAAAGATGATCACAGGTTTCTTTATTGTTTTGTTACCCTTTTTTTCTTGATTTAGTTGTTGCGGAGCACCATTTCATGAAAATATGTGAAATGTATTTTGCTGGACCTGTTAGCGAGGAATGTACAGATTGTTGCACTAATTTCAACTGTAGCGATATCCGGCAAAACTACATTGGGTTATGTAGTGTTGGATGCTTTTTGTTTTTGTTTTTGTTTTTGTTTTCATTTTCTTTTCGGTTCTTTGTGTCCAGTTGCTATGAAACTGGGCCCCCCTATTGGATAGCTGTGGAATTGTCCCTTCATAGTTGAGTATTGTCTTTAGTTTCTCAGATCAAGAAGCATTTTTTTGTTTTTTGTTTTTGTTTTTTGCATAGTCAGCTCCGCGTCGGCTTGGTCACATGGTCCTAGTTCATTTTAGGGTTTAAATCACACACATGAGAAAAGTCAACAGAAGTGCTTGGGTGAGGAAATACATGTATTTGTGGTGACACTCTCCAGGCCCCTTCCCCTTAGCTTTCTAGACGATCGAGTGCCTTCTCTATCAGAGGCTGACCATCTCCCTATCACCCCCCCACCCACTACAGCACCCCTCTCCGCCCTGTCCCCCCGTCTTATGCAAGCCTTTTCTACAAGCCTAAAGTTGACCAAGCTCTTTGTAATAACGTAGCTAAAGCTTACTGTAAATATTTGTGGTTTTGTTTCCTTTTTTTTATTTGTTTCCTTCTTGTTCTTTGAAGAGTATTTTTCAAAAGTTAGGATCAAAACATAGTAACTTTGATCTTAAGCCGCGAAATGTCTGATTTGTTCCATGTAAAGAACTTTTATAAATATATATATATGTATGTTTGTGTGTGTGTATGTGTGTATATATAACAAATATGCAACATGTATTTGGTATATATATCAGGGCAAAAAGCTTTCTTGTAGATCCTTGTAAGGAGTTGTGGAAAGTGTCTATTTTTCTACTCTTCTCATGGGGGGTACATCAGTGATGGATTTTATTCTGCAAATAGGTGACTGACGTCTTCAAAATAAACTGCTTTGATAGAAAGCTTTTGCTGTTCCCGTGCTCCTTTTTTGATCTCCTGTGTTTCTTTTCTTTTTTTTTGTATGGTCCTTTTTAAAGAAGTGGCCAATTCACTAGTATTCAGTCATTATAACAATTCAATTGAATTGGTGTGGGCTGTAGATATGCTTTAAGTATAAGATCTATATAGAGAAAGATATAAAGATTGGTTCTGGTTCTGCTGGAAACCAGTCTGAATTTAACCTCAACCACAACATTAAGTCAGGAATAGAATTTAGTACGGTCATGCACCGTTCTGGAATGGATCATTTTAGATTGGTCATCACTAGTAGTGCTGTGCACCATAGTCACGAGAAGGAAGACTTCTCCAATTCAGCTGGCCAGCTTACTGTGTGGTCTGGCCTAAGGCATGTCTGACTGTCTTTTAGTAGTAGTGTGTGCTTTATGTACAATGTTAAAGCAACATTAAACATATCTAGTGGGCACACCCTTCTGAGCAACTTTATGTTAAGGTTTTTTTTGTTTGTCCTTGGGCTCTGGTAAAAACTTCAGGTAGTCATTTGAATTTGTTGCACTGAACATAGGTCACTGAACCAACAATCTCACATAAATGTCTTTATTTTTCAAAGGTATGCTATAATATAAAGGGACAGGAAGAAGGCAAAAAAAAAAAAAAAACACTGAAAATATGCTCAACAATACAAAACTGACAAGAACGAACAACTCATTAGCTTACTCTCTGAGCATCCACTTCCATGATTGGGGACGGCCGTCACCAGGCTGTTGATTTTCCTCGAACAGGACTAGCCATGAACCTGAGCGCAGTGGGCTCTGGAGCGAACCTGGCCCGGGTCTGGGTGCCAGATGTCTGGGAAGACCAGGCGTCGGTCCAGAGTCCCCTGCCCAGAGGGCGACTGCCAGGACTTAATGACACCGACAAATAGAATCAAGACGGCAGCTTTCTCGAAACAGAACCGATGTCGGGAAGAACAAATGAAACATTTCTCTGAAATGGTGGGCTGCACCTGCGAGCTGCGACGCGTGGGCGCTACGGCAACTGGGATGGATTAGGTCTAACCGGTTTTGTCGTGTTGGTGTCGAGGGTGAACGAGCTTGTGGGTAATATGTGGGGCGACTAAGCGCTCACCATCTGACAGGCATAGATATTGTACCCTCCTGTGGGGACTAGTTCAGGGACGTTGTTGGGGCACAACGGGTTTAAACTATAGACCTTGTCAGCGTCATTGACCTTTTTCAAAAGGAGAACCAAAACAACATCTGATAACAAGCAATCATCAGCCTACAAGACCTCTTCCATCTTTTAGCTGCTATTTCTTTTAATTCAAAAACATTTTTTTTTGTCTCCAAAGCAATAGATGTTGGTTGGGGTTGGTGGGTGGGGGTCCAGGGGGTGTGGTTACACATGGACAGGTTGTTGAGGCGAGGTGGTTCTGGAAGAGGGATGGGTGCGATCTAGATTCAGGTTTGGGTCCTGGTTGGGGTTCAGCTGCAGTAATACTGGCCCGCGTTGGCCCGCCGTCTCTTGCGGCTCTGCTGCTCCTCAAAGAACTGACGGATGTCCTCTGGGGTCACGACCTGTACAGGAGAACGAGAGGAGACCAGGTGAGATGCAGGTCCATATAGCGGTCTGACTTAACATCTTGATCAATCAAGAAGGACTGAATCAAGGCAGCCTTGGAGTTATTTCAGTTTGAGAAGTACATAACATACAACATGAAATTCCAAGAAACTCAAGTTCAGTCACGCCTAGGGGTGTAAAGGTACACATTCGTACATTTATGCACACAATGAGTGCGTTTACATGGACATTAATATTCCGAATATGGACCTTATTCTGAATATTGACAATATTCAGAATAAAATGTTTACATGAGTCATTAAAAGAATACTCCGTTCATATTCCCGTTTACATGACACGCAGCATACTCTGATTAAGGAAAGTTCTAACGTGCCTTCCCTGAATGTTTCCATAGTAACTTTATCATTAGCTATGCTGCCACATAGCCTACTGTATGTATGCCACATAGCCTACTGTATGTAGGGCACTGATAAAGACAACAACATTTACCACCGTGATGAACCCTAAGGGCAGTGGTTAAATGTGCCCCTTACTTCAAGGGGGCACCCAGATGCTGATTTCATGGCTTTAGGTGTGTAAGTGTAAATGGACAAGTGGACTCACCTTTCCTTCTGCTGCGAACCTCTGCAGATAATCCCTCAGCTCGGTCTTCAGGTCGTTATACTCTGAAATTAAAAATTAAACTCAAAATGTTTACTGAACGGCCAAGGTGACTTACAAGTTTCCTGTGACTAAGTAAAACAGCACCTACATAATGCTATTCTAAACCATTCTACCGATTTACAAATTTTTGGGGGGGGTTTTGCCCTAAGACTAGACGTTACGAGACACAAATGTGCCTTTTCATTTTCCTCTATATTGCTACACCACCTAGCTCTTCCTCTTGATCTCTTTTCATCCTTATTTTCCCCTCTCTTCTGTCAGAAAGATTACCCCCCCCCCCCCTCAAATCTCATCCACTTCACTCTCTCTTCCACTCGACTTCTACCTATTCTCTCATTCTCTGTCCTCACGGTCCTCACCGTAGATGATGTCCAGTTGCTGGACGCGGTTGAGGGTGTTGAAGGCCGACATGAGCGGGTCCTGTCCCCCTGACTCGCGCTCCTGCTCCGTGCTCTTGCCTTTGGTCTCGTACGCCAGCACCGTGTCCGACTCGTCCAGCAGGAAGCCCACCTCCGCTGTCTCAAACGTCCTCTGCAGGGGCACAGGAAGAGACAAAAGACCCTTAGTCCAGTTATACAGATCCAATCCACATAGAGGAAGTACTGTACAAGAACCCAGCACACATCACCATCAGTTTCAACATTAGATCTAAATGTGTATAAAAGTGTGTATAAGAAAAGCATTAAAAACTACAATGCTGTGCTGTCTAATCCTGTCTTCACCATTTACCATGATGGGTAGAAAGACCACACACAACTGTGACTATATTCCAATATCTAAGGAGGTTCACACGTCCTTAGTCTGGGGGAGGCCAGGTACCTTGCAGCTGTTGCAGGAGCAGAGGCGGGAGCGCCATCCGGAGGGCCAGAAGACAGCCCCCTCCTGCTCACGGCTCCTCCCCTCAGCTTGCAGCTCCTTCAGACCACACCCTGTGTCTCTAGAGCCTCCGCCCTCTGACTCCGAGTGCTTCCTCTTGCAGCTAGCAGTCCCGTTCACCTTGGCCTGTGGACACAGATGTTCTTTTTCTTTCACATTCACCAGCACTCACGAACATGGAATAAGATATGGTTCCAAATTGCTTCTCATTGTATTTTTCCCCCTAGCGACTTTTATAGTGGAAGGCATGGTTATGGTTATTGGGCAGACACCTTGTATTTCCATACTACTCTACCACCCAACCAGATAAATTAAGGAACAGCATTTACAACATCGTATTGACACTAAACATAATAGTAAATTGATTATGCTAATCTGCTTACATATTATTGCAACTTCCAGGAAAGCATAATTTAGCAAGATGAGAGGACCATTCTTAGCCTGACTCTGCCTGTCTACGTACTTCCGCTCAATTTCTTTTCCCTACAGTATTCCTTCTGGAATAGCTAGATCCACCTTTGTTTACTCCGGCAAGAGCACCTCTGTCCAACCAACGAAGCAAGGGCATTCCTGAGAGCGATTACGTTTAAGTTGCAAGCGTATCATTATCGTTGTGTCCCCCGTGGTCAACATACGTCATTACCGAACGTTAGTGATTGAACTCCAAGCATCCACTAACTAGAAAATACACGTTGGCCAGTGGATCTACACCAGACTCTCCACGAGGAGGGGCCTCTCTCATTCGTCTTTTTATCTATCCTCCCTTCCTTCCTCAGTCCTCGTTCCCGCTAATCTAAAGAATGATGGGGTGGCAACAATGGGATAGTTTATTCAGTGTTCTTTATAGATCAGTAGGAACAAGCCTGGAGGACCGGGCATCGAGGATCGAGGAGAGAGGTTGAGAGGGGGCCATGGTCTCCAAGCTAAATTTTCTAGACTAACCCAAAAACCTTGAAATGATTTCTAGCACCACCTTGTGGAAAGGACCAAAAACACATCTAGTCAGTACACGGCCATCTACAGAACTCGTCTTTACATCTGACCCAGAAACAGTTTGGGGTAACTACGCTCCAGGTATAGCCAACTAAACGGCTTCTTTGTGTGTATTACAAAAAGACACATTGACCTGGTGTGTAAAATGTATGAATTTAAAGAACCCTGGGCATTTTAAAAACACATTTCCTTTGTGTGTGTGTGTGTGTGTGTGTGTCTGTGTCACCTTCTCTCCCTTAGGACTCCCAGAGGCCATCTCCCCCCTGCTCTTCTCCTCTGTGTCGTCTGCCTCCTTCTTGACCTCTCCCTCCGACTTGCATGCGCCTTCTTTGGTCACAGGAGAGACTAGGGACAAATTGTGCATCAAGGGCCATACTTGTTTTAGACTGGGTTTTCTTACCTCATTCTTTTAACCGAATCTCTGTAAACCGTACCTCTAAATAATAAAAAGCATTTTCCCAAGGGTTGTATTTCAGAAACTACAACTATAATGTACGGTAGAGGTGGTGTGTCAGCAAATAAAGGAAATATTGAACTACTATGATTATAGTAAATACTAGAACTGATAGTAAGTATTTGTAGTTGTAGTAGTAGTTATTGTTGGCTAAAAGACAAGCAAGGGGGTCTATCAAATATACACCTCTAACTTTGAAATAACGTACTACAAAAATGTTAATAACACAACATAAATAAGTCATTGTTGCAGAGCAGAGCAGACATACCTGCAATGTGTGCAGCATAGGTCCATAGGAAGGGAGCTTTCTTCATGCAGGACTCACACACCATCTCCTGCAGCTCCACACTCTCTGGTACATCACAGCCCAGGTGCTGCAAAGACAACAGTCCAAACAGTAAGCTAATATTACCCTTGAGTATTGACTTAGTTACACTGTGTAGCTAAGCTATCCTGCAGCCACACTAAATACGCCCATTCCTGTGGTCTGCTAACAGTGAGACAGGACATCAACAGCAGTGGCACTTGACCATCATGGTCTCTTTAATAATAATAATAATAATAATAATAATAATAATAACAATAATAAAATAAAAAATAATCATGCAATTCCTGGGGCATGTGTAAAACCTGATATTTGCATACGAGCCATGTTTCATGTTGACGTAAAACACACAGACACTCTACTTCCTTCTAAGAATCCTATCTGTCCCTGCCACGTCAGAACCCAGAGAGCAGAGACCTTACCCGGCCATGGAGCCAGTCCTCGCAGACCACACACTGGATCATCTCATCTGCAACCTAGAAGAGGCACATAAAGTCGGAAGTCAGTTGGATTTCACCACAAAGCTTAAAAGGCGAGGACAAAGCATGTACCCCACCCACTGACCGACATCATGATTGAAAGGCTAAAAATTGTGCATAGCAGTTAACACATCCTACGTCATCAGAATTGTACATCGGTCACTGCATTCTTTACATCAGTAATAATACGCATGTGACAAATAAACATCCTTGTATCCTTGAATTCCATCACACATGCCATTATATTTTGATACAACTGTTTCAAAATATATGCCCCGAGGAGAATTTACTGTATACAGACAACAAGACAGAGGGGTCCATATCATACCTGGTCCTCAGTATCTGGGTATGGGCGGTTGCAAGTGCAGTAAAGACCAAAGAAGTTGTGGCTATACGTATTATCAGTGTTCAGCTCATCTTTCTCCTACAGAGAGGAAAACAGAGAATGGACAACCTGATGTAAATATTCTGACATATCTTATTTCTTACACTCAAACACTCAAGCAGAGAGAGGGGAAAAAATGATACCTACTTGAAACAATTTGCATTCCTTATCCCCAAACTTTGAATTTCCACAGTCACAACGGAAATTCCTGTAAATAAGAGGAGTATATATATTTACTACGTGACTTGTAAAAATACACTGAATACGCTAAACTTGCACTGGCTCTATCTCCCCACACACCACCATTCAAAACAAATTCAAATACACTGGACTTAACTGTAATGTTACTGAACCATATAGCGCAAAATAACGTTTGTGTTTGAAGCGTGATCTCACCTCTTTGTGTAAAGCTCATACAAATCATGACCTTCGTGACACTTGTAAGAGCAGGCCAGGCAGATTCCGGCAGGCTCGCCTCCCTTTGGTGTGCAGGTACTGCATGCGTACAAAGCCTGTCGCTTGACGTACCCCTGAGACAACAAGAAAATCAAAACATCACATCACATTCATGCAGAACGGAGTGGAGTCAAGAACGGACTTGACTCCGTTATTGGGAGCTGAACATCTATTTTGTATCACTGGCTATCGGACATCGAACCCCCAATCATGTACGACTCTTGAAATCTCGGAAAGTTTAAAATGTAAGTAAGAGGCTGTGCCAGGGATATGAAAACAAACAACAAAGCGTAATCACGTCGGTTGCCACCATCCATGCCGAGAACTAGCTGTGAGGTTACTCGAGTGAAATTCTGAGTTTACATACAGACTACTCACCTCTGGGTAAGAACATTTCTCCGCGTCACTGCCAGCGAGAACAGCAGATGCTTCTTCTTCCAACTCCTCATCCTCCTCTAGTACATCAACCAGAGAAACAGTAGCTTCGTCTCCCTCGTTTGCCGCCATCCTTGAAGAAGTGGAAGTGAAAAAAAGATAAATGCAACTTCCTGTTCCAGGGTAACACTGCTTTGCGAGAACCACCCAACAGGGGCCACTCAGACCACAAAAATCGGATAATTCGTATAACTGCGTGAGGAAAATAAAAGCAGAGTATGAGCAATTTTATAAGCAAGTAATTGAATCCGCTGAGCTAGATAAATTAGCAAGCTATTGCATGTCGCTGTCCGTGCTGATTCCGTCGACCGTTCTCTACAAGATAACAACATCCGTTACATTTCCGGATTATGTAAATATTTTCCATATTGGCGGGAAATTCTGAAAACGTAATAAAGGACTTTCTCCTGCTTTTGTTATTATTTGTCACCTTTGTTGTTTTGCGTAGGGATATTATTTGTCAGCTTGACTAACAGTATATGTTTTTATAGCATTGCATGGTTTGATTCGTACAGCATTGCACACATTAACAACAAAACACTTGACGATATATTTCAGGTCACGCTATGAAAAAATAAACTGGAAATCCGAAAAATACGGGCTTTTCTGGTACTGAAATGAGCATGCAATATATTCTACTTGTAACGCGTCTGTTGACACTTGATAAGGCCCTTTGCTTTGATGTTCTGCTGTCTGAAAAGCAAATGTCACAGTTGAAAGGTTAAAGTTCATAGGCATCATGGCAACAACTGAATTAAGGGGAACGTTGAAATACAGAGATGGGAAAACCAATGAATTTACAGTGAAAACAGAAAACAACCTCAAATCAATGATAACTGGGATTAAGAAACTGAACGCTGACGTCTCAGATGTTCTAACAGATCTTGTTTTAAAAGAAAGGGGAAACGATAAAGGAGATATACAAGTTGACGGTAAGACAGGCACAAATTACTTGCAGCTAGTTCTAACATTAGCTGACAGATATCATTACGTTAGCTAGCTGTTGCCAACATATAACACTTTAGCAAGGTAGCCAGTGGATGATTCTCGTTCAGCAGACTCTAGGCTTGAAACAAATTAGCAAGGTCATGCTTGGTTTGAAAAATCTCCAGGCAATTTACTGATTAGGCTTAATGTTAGCGAACTGCTGAGTACTCCAAATACAGAGGGGAGGCTTAACGTTAGCTTGGTTAGCTTGCTGTGTTTGATGACAAAATAGCTTCGCTGTACGTGATGGCTAACAAGACAGTTAGCTGGTTAACGCAGCCAATGGGCAGTTTGGTTTTATTATGCCATTCTAACCATTAAAACCAACTGACAAACGTTAGCTGTAGAAGTGTGGAAACTGGCTAGTTGATGCATCGTATGCATAGCCTAGCTGAGCTAAGAGGAGTATCTACTTCACTCTGTAAAGTTAGCACTGCTAGCTGCTAGCATTAATGTTATCGACATGATTGGTAATTTTAACGATAGTCATATAACGTTGATTGACAGTAGAAATACCTGGACAGAAAGTACGAAAGTACAGAAATCTTTCCAACGTTACCTTAGCTCTTGTAACGTTTATGGACCGAGCTGTCCGTATGGATTCGCGACGGAGATGGGTCGTGGAAGCTAATGCTTCACTGAAATGGGGACAGTTATAGGTAATGCTAGGACCCACACTAGCACTACTAGTTTGTCTCCCACTTGAGTGGCTTTGAATTCTGAAATCGTAGAACGAAGGATAGCGAAGATACGAGCGTTACCATAGCGTTACCCTGATGCTGTTGCCATTCAAACCAATGACTTGATGTCATTTCTTCAAACACATATTTTTCAGCATTATGACGTCCTTAGTGTATCCCATTATTATGTCATCATTCATGAAAAATGAAGCGCATGAATTGTGACCTGCCAATTCTGATGTTATTGATATTCTTAAAGTTGAGAAATTATTTATTGACTGATTCATAACTTCAGTCGTAGGCTAGTTCCTTCTTATACAATACAATCCTTTATTACTAATATGCATATTTTAATTTTGACGTTTCATTACAGACGAAGATGAGGACGACAGTGATGGAGAGATGGATGAAGAAACTCAGAAGAAATCGAAGATCTTACCATCCAGTCCAGAGCCTCCAACTAAACGGTTAAAAACATTAAGGCCCTGAGAGTACTTGTCTCTGCTCCGCTCCAAACTGTTGATGGGATCTGAAGGTCCCCATTATCCCAGGGGCGATAGAGGCGCCCTGTGCCTCTGAGACTGGACATCAACTTGAGTACTTCATTGTTGAAGGCTTTACAGTTGTACAGGAATGTGCTTAGTACCACGTCTCCTCAGCCCCTTTGCCCATTCATGATGTTTCTGGGTTTTCCTCTTAATGCAAACTGAACTTTTTGTTACAGGTTAGATATGGCAGTTTTGTCTTTTTGCCAAAAGTTTTCAATGAGTCATCTATTCTGGCATAGATTCAAGGTAACCACATCACAATGTGATAAATATGACTGTGTGTGTTGAATGTTTTGCACTGAAGTGGGCTGTATATGTTCAACCCAAGATGAACGGCGGTTTCAGAAACAGAAATAAATTCAAGCATGTATTTTTCCAAATCCAGACTTTAATCACAGTGCATTTTGATTAGAAAGGCAGTTAAAATGTCCCAACATAAATGTACACACACTACAAATGTACACACAAAAGCCCTTAAGAGACAACGCCATTCTTTTAGAAGAAAAAAAAATATTTTCCTTTAAATCATTTAGTTAGAAATGAGATCATCCCAAGAAAGACAACGCAAGACAAAAATGTTATCTCACTGCTGAGAGGCAGTGCCTTTGTGGGCAAGACTTACATTTCCTATTTCCCAATACTAAGAGGGAAATGGTATTTGGCTTCAACAACTGTGACACTGTGCAGCTGCATTCTGTGGTCACAACTGACATGGTAATATCTATTAACCCATCTCCCGAAGTCACCCACAGAGCAACGGCTACACGGTCAGTCAGCTGACGACTGCCATGAAGCTTCTAGCGGCACTCCTACAAGGCCATTTTGAGCAACAGCAGGGAGGTGGCTGACTATAAAAGAACTGTCACAAAGGGCTAATGTTCCTTTTCTTTTTATAACACTCATTCTGTAGGATTTGGATACATGTGTGTGTGTCTATTCTGTGTCTCATCACAATGTGTGCTCATGAGCAGAAGCTTAGAAATCAGAGCAGATGAACATGCTTAAGGTGGCAACGTCTCATTCCGAACACCCAGCGCTAAAGGATGTGACAGATGATGCACCCCAAATTACTATTTTCATAACACCATTATAATTTTTTTTTTTTTTAAAAAGGGTGTAAAAAAGTTGTGTTCTCTGTTCCCCAGATGAAGATGCTGTTTAAACTTAGAAGTGCTAACTGGTTTAAGTGCTAGACATGACCATTTCCAAACAGTTCCTCCTTAGAACACTCCCTTTGGCTTGCATTCATAGGACATCCATGTATAAACTCATGGATCGCTCCTCACATAAGTTGTTAACATGAGTATTCTTTCCTATTGGTTGGCTTTTCTATACACATCTCAGGTGAAATGATACAATCACCCAGAACATTCTTTGAAAGATCCAGTTAAGAAAGCAACATATTTTAAAACCAATTGGGAAAATATAAATGGGCAGTTATTGATCTTCATATGTCCCAACTTTGATTAACCATAAACAACTATGGACTCTGGTAATCCTGATTCCTATACTACACAAATTCAAATAAAATAGAAAAACCTCTTAAATATAGTCAATAATTTATAATCTTGTTAAAATGGCACACATGGTATGTAATGCAATGTGCTGAAAACATCCAGTAAAAATGAATTTCTGAAAGCAACTGATACTAACTCTGGCATTGAATCTGGAAAGAAAAGGCCGATGATTATCACAGTGTTCACTACGATAGGACCACTCCTAAAGAATAAGTCAACACTTAATACTGAACATTCACTAGGAACTGAATGCTTTTAAGTTCCAATCTGGCTTTCACCACTGAAGATATGCTTGTGCTGTTGACCAAGCCAGCTGGGGAGGGAGATGTAATAAAAACATTCAGTTACGTGTGGAACAACACTATCAGCATCACACAAAGAACTTGAAAAATACACCAGCAAAACATAACTTCACTAAAAAGTTGTTTTGTTGCTATTATTAATCATATAAATATGTAATTTTGTACCTTAAATCAGATGTACCAGATTAACCTGTATGCCAAACTTTTCATAAAGACACATTTTATATATTTATATATATATATATATAAAAAAAGACCTCTGAAAAAACAGTGAAGAGTTCTAAAGTGAACAACAGCCCCATAGCTTTGTTACACTGACTCAATATCTGCACCAGACGAAGAATAATACACTATCCAGTTTGGTGCAGTCTTTCTTCGGAATATGAATCAGAAACATATACAAAAGAGTGAAATCACTAGACAGTGTTTAGAGATCCTGACACCAACATTAAAAAAAAAAAAAAACTCCACAGAAAATGTCTCCCCAAAACACTGAACCAGTGCATAAGGAGTGTTACACTGAACCCCTACAAAATTTGCATTGTTGCACAGAAGCTTGCTGATAAACACACTGGCTACACATCTACCTGTCCAATGTCACTACCATCAGCGCTTCAGTGTCATGATTCCCCCCATCCCCCCAACGTCTCATCGGTCTCCATGGTCTCTCAGGTGTCAATCAGCTGCAGCCTGCTGATCTGATTGGATGCCTTGGTGAAAGTTTGGTGACGATTGCACAGCACCGCAATGCATATGGGCAGAATGCAATAGCCCACGGTCTTGGGGTCGGCACGGGTGCAAGAGTACAGGAAGAGGAACACCTGGAGGTAGGGGAGCAGGAAGAGGACGGCCCACACCCAGAACGGCAGGAGCAGCAGACGGGTCTTCAAACTCTGGAGCCATGGGACCGAGGAGGAGGAGGACCCTGTGGTAGCCACACCAGCATGGTCCCCTGGCAGAGGGGTTTGAACCACTGGTGCCTTCTCCACAAGAGCCAGTGTGAGCCGATTATATGTCTGGTTGATCTCAAACACATAATACACAGCAGCCACACTGGCTAGCAGGTAAAGTCCCACTCCGATCCAGCCCATCCGCTGACGGAAATTCATCATTCTCCATACTCTTCTCTATAAGACAGAACATATTGAACTAGAGAATGTAATTCCAGGGAAATTACGAGTGCATGAAAATGCAAAAATGTATAGATACAGTAGATAATGTAGATATAGTTACTAAGGTGTAGCTAGGGTAAACATGGTGGTTGCATAGTTTAAAGAAAGCTGATAGTGTGAAGGTAGACAGTTTAAAGCTTAAACATTACAGTTCTAACTGAACTAATGATTTCTAGCAGTTATGCTAAAAATGCTAACAATGCTAACTATGCTAACCAGGCTGATTAGCTAACTTAGCTAATCATTTCTAACAGTTATGCTAAAAATGCTAACTATGCTAACAATGCTAACTATGCTAACAATGCTAACCAGGTTGATTAGCTAACTTAGCTAACCATTTCTAGCAGTTATGCTAAAAATGCTAACTATGCTAACAATGCTAACCATGCTAACTAGCTAACTTGCTAGTGAGGACTTTTATTTTGAAACATTTGTTGATAGGGTATCTATGGTGGCCACTATCAGGAATAAAGAAGTTACTGTAGTAAAATCATGTTGGTTGCTATGGAAACGGTCATAAACGCTTAATTTTAATGGTTGCTATGTTGGTTGCTAGGTACATGGAGGTTTCATGTAGTTGACTGGAGGCATAGTTGATGATAACTGACAGTTGGAATGGTTGAACAGTTAAATAGTTGAGTAGTTTCAATGGTTAAATGATTTAATAGTGTATTATTGCAGTGAGGACTTTTATTTTGAAACAGTTGTGGACAGAGGAAACAGTTTAACAGGATATGTGTAGTCTTCAGAGAGATTGTATGCTTAAAGCCTGATAGAGAGAGAGCTGCTGCAGGTGGGGCTGGCCACCTGGCATAAGATTCTAATTGCCCTATTATGATGTCATAATCCAATGTTAAGTCTATGGGAGAAAAAATGTTTTAAAAAATTAATATAAATTCAACGATAAAGTTTTCAAAGTTGAAAAATACAAAGCTGAAGTCACCTAAGTAAGACCTACGCAGCGCAGTTTGAACGAAGTTTCTACGTTAAACGGTTGAAGCTGAATTGGACGCACAAAAACGTTAGAAGAAAAATAAAAATAAAAACTAGAAATGCAATTCCAAGGAATTACCAGTGCATGAAAATGCAAAAATAGATAGATAATGTAGATATGGTTACTAAGGTGTAGCTAGGGTAAACATGGTGGTTGCATAGTTTACAGAGAGTTGATAGTGTGAAGGTAGACAGTTTAAAGATGAAACATTCCAGTTCTAACTTAACTAATGATTTCTATTCATGTTAAAATGTTGATTAGGTAACTTAGCTAATGATTTCTAGCAGTTACGCTAAAAATGATAATTATGCTAGCAATGCTAACTTTACTAACAAAGCTAACCAGGTTGATTAGCTAACTTAACCAATGATTTCTAGCAGTAATTCTAAAAATGCTAACTATGCTAACAATACTAAATTTGCTAACAATGCTAACCAGGTTGATTAGCTAACTTAGTTGATGATTTTTTGCAGTTATGTTAAAAATGCTAACTATGCTAACCATGCTAACTAGCTAACTTGCTAGTGAGGACTTTTATTTTGAAACATTTGTTGCTAGGGTATCCATGGTGGCCACTATCAGGAAACAAGAAGTTACTGCAGTATAATCATGTTGGTTGCTATGGAAACGGTCATAAACGCTTAATTTCAATGGTTGCTATGTTGGTTGCTAGGTACATGGAGGTCTCATGTAGTTGACTGGAGGCATAGTTGATGATAACTGACAGTGGGAATGGTTGAACGGTTAAATAGATGAGTAGTTTCAATGGTTAAATGATTTAATAGTGTATTATTGCAGTGAGGACTTTTATTTTGAAACAGTTGTGGACAGAGGAAGTTTAACAGGATATGTAGTCTTCACAGAGAATGTATGCTTAAAGCCTGAGAGAGAGAGAGAGCTGCTGCAGCTGGCCTGGCCACCTGGCATAAGATTCTAATTGCCCTATTATGATGTCATAATGTAATGTTAAGTCTATGGGGAAATCTTAATAGTTTTTAATTTATAATTTAAAAAGTATAAAAGTTACAAAGTTGAAAAATACAAAGCCCACATCGCGTAAGTAAGACCTACGCAACAAAGTTTGAATGAAGTTTCTACGTTAAACGGTTGAAGCTCCATTAAGTGCGTTAGAAGAAGAATAATAATAAGAAAAAGCCTAGGAAGAACAGTACAGTGCATTTTCATGCACTGTAACTAGAGAATGTAATTCCAGGGAAATTACGAGTGCATGAAAATGCAAAAATGTATAGATACAGTAGATAATGTAGATATAGTTACTAAGGTGTAGCTAGGGTAAACATGGTGGTTGCATAGTTTAAAGAAAGCTGATAGTGTGAAGGTAGACAGTTTAAAGCTTAAACATTACAGTTCTAACTGAACTAATGATTTCTAGCAGTTATGCTAAACATGCTAACAATGTTCACTATGCTAACAATGCTAACCAGGTTGATTAGCTAACTTAGCCAATCATTTCTAACAGTTATGCTAAAAATGCTAACTATGCTAACAATGTTAACTGTGCTAACAATGGTAACCAGGTTGATTAGCTAACTTAGCTAATCATTTCTAGCAGTTATGCTAAAAATGCTAACTATGCTAACAATGCTAACCATGCTAACTAGCTAACTTGCTAGTGAGGACTTTTATTTTGAAACATTTGTTGATAGGGTATCTATGGTGGCCACTATCAGGAATAAAGAAGTTACTGTAGTAAAATCATGTTGGTTGCTATGGAAACGGTCATAAACACTTAATTTTAATGGTTGCTATGTTGGTTGCTAGGTACATGGAGGTTTCATGTAGTTGACTGGAGGCATAGTTGATGATAACTGACAGTTGGAATGGTTGAACAGTTAAATAGTTGAGCAGTTTCAATGGTTAAATGATTTAATAGTGCATTATTGCAGTGAGGACTTTTATTTTGAAAAAGTTGTGGACAGAGGAAGTAGTGAAACAGGATCTGTAGTCTTAATGAGATTGTATGCTTAAAAGCCTGAGAGAGAGAGAGAGCTGCTGCACCTGGACTGGCCACCTGGCATAAGATTCTAATTGCCCTATTATGATGTCATAATGTAATGTTAAGTCTATGGGGAAATTTTAATAGTTTTTATTTAATAGTTCAAAAAGTATAAAAGTTACAAAGTTGAAAATTACATAGCTGAAGTCACCTAAGTAAGACCTACGCAGCGCAGTTTGAATGAAGTTTTTACGTTAAACGGTTGAAGCTGAATTGCACGCACAAAAAGCGTTAGAAGAATATCAATAACTAGAGAATGTAATTCCAGGGAAATTACGAGTGCATGAAAATGCAAAAATGTATAGATACAGTAGATAATGTAGATATAGTTACTAAGGTGTAGCTGGGGTAAACATGGTGGTTGCATAGTTTAAAGAAAGCTGATAGTGTGAAGGTAGACAGTTTAAAGCTTAAACATTACAGTTCTAACTGCACTAATGATTTCTAGCAGTTATGCTAAAAATGCTAACAAGGTTGATTAGCTAACTTAGCTAATCATTTCTAACAGTTATGCTAAAAATGCTAACTATGCTAACAATGTTAACTATGCTAACAATGCTAACAAGGTTGATTAGCTAACTTAGCTAATCATTTCCAACAGTTATGCTAAAAATGCTAACTATGCTAACAATGCTAATTATGTTAACCAGGTTGATTAGCTAACTTAGCTAATCATTTCTAGCAGTTATGCTAAAAATGCTAACTATGCTAACAATGCTAGCCATGCTAACTAGCTAACTTGCTAGTGAGGACTTTTATTTTGAAACATTTGTTGATAGGGTATCTATGGTGGCCACTATCAGGAGTAAAGAAGTTACTGTAGTAAAATCATGTTGGTTGCTATGGAAACGGTCATAAACGCTTCATTTTAACGGTTGCTATGTTGGTTGCTAGGTACATGGAGGTTTCATGTAGTTGACTGGAGGCATAGTTGATGATAACTGACAGTTGGAATGGTTGAACAGTTAAATAGTTGAGTAGTTTCAATGGATAAACGATTAACAGTGCATTATTGCAGTGAGGACTTTTATTTTGAAACAGTTGTGGACAGAGGAAGTATGAAACAGGATCTGTAGTCTTAATGAGATTGTATGCTTAAAGCCTGAGAGAGAGAGAGCTGCTGCACCTGGACTGGCCACCTGGCATAAGATTCTAATTGCCCTATTATGATGTCATAATGTAATGTTAAGTCTATGGGAAAATTTTAATAGTTTTTATTTAATAGTTCAAAAAGTATAAAAGTTACAAAGTTGAAAAATACATAGCTGAAGTCACCTAAGTAAGACCTACGCAGCGCAGTTTGAATGAAGTTTCTACGTTAAACGGTTGAAGCTGAATTGCACGCACAAAAAGCGTTAGAAGAAGAATAATAATCGCCTATAATAATAAGAAGAAACCGGATAACAGTAGAGTGCATTTTCATGCACTCTAATAAGAATAAATCGGATAACAGTAGAGTGCATTTTCATGCACTCTAATAAGAAGATATCGGATAACAGTAGAGTGCATTTTCATGCACTCTAATTATGAGGCGCAGGTAACGAGGAAGTTAAATGAGTTATTCCTTTCACTTACACTCACACTTGTGAAATGAACTCCAATGTAAATCACACTACTTATTGAGTGGGTGTTCTGTAGGACATAAAAGCTACCAACTTTTTCTTGCCTCTACTTTTTCTTTAGACTTTAGACTCACACAATCACCAAACTAAGCAACAGTCTGGGTTGACTCAAGCCTACAGCCTATGATCTCTCATAAAATAGGTAAGCTTAGGTTATGGTATATTACGCACTGTTGCAACATCAGATAACTCATCAACTAACCGTGCTATTGACTTCCTCGTATCTCAACAACACAGACTTGAGGATTTACAAAGCCAAACCAGCAAGCCACTATTACGCTAAACGCATAACGCTAAATGAGGCAGATTACCGACCGTCAGAATTTGGGGAAAATATAGTCACAGTCGTATCGATAAAGCCACCAGCGTGTCAAGAATATTGTTGTATTACGTTACGTTAGCTGTTGATAACGGATGTTTATGTACCAGATGCAGTCGCTTTACTATCGTCTTGCCAGCATTCCGCAGTTTTAGCATGCTAAACCCACACAACTGTACAACTGAGAAAACGTCTCTCTAATGTTAACTATAACGTTAGCATATCAACAACAATGAATTAGTGACAGTTCATGTAAGATATCTAGCTAACATTAGCACTGACAGACTAATGATAAACTAGCCCAAGTTTGTGGTTACTGGCGACCGTGTGGGTTTAATCGATCGGCAGAAACCCACCTTTCACATGTAGAGCAAAGAAGTCCTACCGTTTCTTATTTGCACAGCAAATTCATTCCTTTCTTCCACATGTGTCCAATTTCAGATCACGGAAAACCATTCTCTTGGTTCTCACACTGCTGTCATATGACTAACTAAACTTCCTAAAACGCGATATCCGGGATGTTCTTGTTCTTTACATCATCGTCAGACTCAGAACCGTAACCTAATCATCGCCCTCTAGCGGTAGATTTCATAATCACATGCTGATATGCCGTATATGAGGTTACATCTAGTTCTTTAAATTGTTACATCAAGATGAAACATTGTACCTTTGCATCTGATAAAAAGTAGCCCATGCATAGACTAGCCGAGTATAGCTTATTGACAGTTGTTTCAAACCAAAAGGCTATAATGCCTCTGAAGCTCAATCACTCAAACAACATTAATAATACAAAATGATACAGTAGGCCTATTAGTATATCCTATCAAGAAATAGGCCTAGGCTTATAAACACCTTTTTCAAAGTTTTTTTTTTTTTTTTAATCTTAACATCACTTTTCCTAAATCATTTTGATGGCACATAACCTCATAACATGACCAATGGCACTTCAACCATTGTCTGAGTGGCCCTGTAGGCGGTACCGACCTGGCAACTTTCAAGTTTCGGGTAGGACCCCCCATGCAGGAACTCAGAGATCTTTTTCTACATAGGCTACTGCTGTCGGTGCATTCCCTATATAAAATCGGAGTTATGTTCATAGCCTACTTTGATGCAAAAGACGCATATTTAGTTCCTTTATTATTGCGACCCCGAGAACAAATCCCGTGTGCCTTTGTAGGCCATGCAAGTAAGCTACAGTGCCGTGAAAACAGCATATTCAAATGATCACCTTCAAAAATCAGTCTCAACACAATGTAGCCTTCCTTGTGTTCCATTGTGAACAGAAGCAAAGGGCCGAATCACCGGGTTAAAATAAACTACCAGCTGCCTTTAATCTCATGATGTCACTTAATGTCACTGAATGACAGCTAACCTATACACTCAGACAATGACAAAGCATCAATAGCTCACATGAGATAGTGACGAATACTTCCTTCCTTTTGTAGCCTACCATACATTCACATTTAATCTAACCGTAGGCCTACAATGGTTTTAAAAAAACTTTCTTGTCACTTCATTAAATTCACGCCGTCATTTAGGCTACTAAACCCACCCCCACGAGGGTGTGTCTTGCCATTCTACACCGTCGTGTCCAACCCAAGTGATATCGTACGGGGATGGATAATAAACCTGTGGACACAACATGGTGTGGCACAGTAATTGATCGCTTTTTTGCGATAGCCTGGAGATAAATAGAGGAGTGTTCATTCGGTTAGTTAAACTCTTTGCCTCTGTAATGGAAAGTCTGTCACATATTGCAAAGCACTGCTTTCGGATCACACCGTAAGCCAGTCTAAGAGTTACTTTATTTCGGTCTCTGAGTTGATTTGCAGGCATTTTGGGAGAGAAAGGGATTGTGCCTTCAGACAAAACAAGACACGTTTCGCCAGAGCAAGTGAGATTGAGGACGTCTTCTGCTCGGCGACTGACAACCTGACTTACCAGAAATTCTGGAGACACACGGATGGTTTCTCTCAATTCCTGCATAGACTAGCCTACATGGTTATGAAGATATGAAGTAGCTCGAAGCAAGAGGTCCGGTGACATTCTGACAACATTGTTTCAAGGAAACCCAGGTAGGCTATGTGGATCTCCGCTCTGTAATCGTTGACCAATTATGAGCAGGTTATATTAATGTGTTTTTCTGTAGCCAAAGTATTAAAGGACGTGTTGCATTATGTTCTCTAGGTTAAGCGAACCTATGTCATAGGACCTCCAAAACCTACTTGAGGACAAATCATCGTTGATATTTAAACTATCCGGAGATGCAGACGTTTCTGAAGGGTAAACGCGTGGGCTACTGGCTCAGCGAGAAGAAGATCAAGAAGTTGAACTTCCAGACATTCGTGGAAATGTGCAGGTATTGTCCCATCATGAACTCTTGCTTATCATGGAGTTGTTGTTAGGTCATTCAAATGTGTTACGTTCTTTCCGGTTTGGACAGTAGCCTAGCCTAAGTATTAAACGCCAAGACATCTAAAGTGGGCTAGCATGCCTTACATTTACATCTGTCTGTATCATGGGGTTGTAACCCCGTTATAACATTGTTTGCCATAAGGTCTGATTGATCTATGTGAGTAGGCTAGAACACGTCTCACTCTTGCGAGTCCAGTTGATGTTCTCCTATGAGGGTCTCCATCATGAGGAGAATGACTGGTAGGCTACATGGGGTGGCCTGTGTTTGTATAGAACAGTGGTCTCCTGATGTCATCATCCCCAAAGAATGTGTCAGGTATGAACCATGGGCGGCTGGTGCCAGTTTCTTTAGCCCTGACAGACCCAGGGGTTGGGCTATTATGTAAACAACAAAGCGCAAATGGAGTGTGGGCTTTCAGTGGAAAAGAGGGTCTGACAGGAATAGTCTGTTGTTTGGCTATGTGGTATTTAGTTTGACTGTATGTCAAGGGTTTCACACCCTCAAGTCTCCAGTCACCAAGACAGGAGACAGAGACACCAGTGCTGTGTGTTCAGCTCCAAGGAGCCACCTGTCTACATTGTCAGTTACGACGGCAATTCCCTGGAAGTGTGAGTTTACAGTACTGCTGTTTTACATGGTCAGTTGAAACATCCATTCCCTGGAACGCAGCAATCCATCACAACGCCGAGGAAATGTTTAGATACACATGGATAACTCAGGGAAAGAAAACAGAATGCACACACTGACTCCTATAGAAGGAAGCTGCTCATATCTGTGGGCGGGGGCTAGATAACCACAGTTGTGTCTAGGGCTACAGTACACTGCAAGGACAGGCTTCGCTGATGAGATTCTCAGTTAGCTCAAAGCAGGCCGACCTGCGCAACTCTGTCTTGTCAGCAGAGCACAAACACCTTCTGCCTTACTGAGCCTCAAAGAGCAGCGACACTTCCCCTCTGGTGACTGACTACATCAACCACCTGGAGCTGATGGTATCAAGCCACTTATCAGCCAAGCCCATATCCTCCCAGCTAGTTTTCTGTGGGTTTCCCTTTTAGGGTCTAATAATGTCACGATCATTTTCGCTCATCCACGACTTGAACCAACATCGCAGTATTGTCAGGGAGGCTCATCAGGTTATTTACAGTGTAGCGGAAAATAGTTATATGAACCTATGAGCCGTATTAAGCTAATGTGCACCGTGCTTATTTATTCAGCGTAATTTAGTCATTTGAATGAATGGTAATCTAGACTGATGTAGGGTTGGCTGTTCAGTCACCCGATGGTATGTAATTTGAGAATAGTGTACACAATGCTTTGCACGGGTGTTTTGTAAAGCACAACTGTCTGTGTGAGAAAGATGTTAACATTCAAATGGACATCAAGGGTGTGTGTGTGTGTGTGTGTGTGTCTGTGTCTGTGTCTGTGTCTGTGTCTGTGTGTGTGTGTGTGTGTGTGTGTGTGTGTGTGTGTGTGTGTGTGTGTGTGTGTGTGTGTGTGTGTGTGTGTGTGTGTGTGTTTGTGTGCAGTGCACTTACTCTGTCCAGATGAATGGGGTCTGATCTAGACTGTTTGTGTTCTTTATTTGGCCCGTTGGCCTCAGTCATAAGTGTTTGCAACCAGACTGTGTGATCATTCATGACACCAGAAGTGGTTTCATTCTGTACATAACATCACCACAAACAGGTCCGGGCCTCTAGTAAAACTCATTTCTACTGAGGTACACATGTTTTCAGGCATTCCTCAATCTGCCTGTGAAGGCCAAGGCTTAGTCCAGTGAGTTGATTAATGGTCTCGCTCACATGTCTGTAGGGTTTAATCCACATAAGAGAAGGTTCTTGTCTAACACGTGAAACTATGATAGAATGACTGTCTATGCCTATGACCTTTTTTTTCATTTGTTTTGTTTGTTTGCTGAGTTTAAGTACAACATGTACACATTCATCCTATACAAAAGCAACAAATAATTGTTTGCCCACTGCAAAACCAAAGCCTATATATCAGGTCATGGTAGTCTTTGGCAGTAACTTATCTGATTTGCACAGGAAGAAAGAGAGGGAATCACCTTTACTGTGACACTCTTAACGTCTTCAAGGCATTACTAGACATTGAGACATTGACCTTTGGTTCTCTCTAGGAGACAATTGCCAGGGATTCCAAGGTGCGTGTTCATACATTTGTCAATCTTTCCCTTGACTTTGTAGGTGACAGTTGGTAGGTGGGTCACTGTGTGCTTTTATGTGGGTGTGCATGAATGATCTATTAGATGAGAGATTTCAGTAAATCAGTACCATTGAGTGTATGTGTGTGTCTGTAGGTGGGTGGAGGTGTGCACCCCTGTGTGTGTGTGTGTGTGTGTGTGTGTGTGTGTTGTGTATGAGCAGGTTTGAGAGTTGGGTATTCAGTCACAGTTTCAGCCAAACAGTGTCACTGTGTGCCGTGAGCAAAGTGGATGATTTGAACGGCATCTGAGGTTACTGCTACCCCACTGACAAATAGCACTGCTCTTCTCAGTCTGTCCCAGAGGTATGGAGGAATGCTAGCGGAAGAATGTGTAAAAGTGTGTCTGAACTTGCACTTCCTCTCAGAAGGAGCAGGATTACCACGGCAACTGCACTTCGTCAGCTAGTTTTAGCGCACCTGTCTCAACATTCACCGCAGAGAGACCACTGCTGTCATGACCACTGAGTATACCTGTTGTGGACTCCACCAAGTATTAGAGGAGTGTGAATTGATCACTGTCACTAATATCACTAATAGCTGCTCATGGTCAGTTATTACAAGATGCTTGAAACACAAGTGTATGTGTGTGTGTGTGTGTGTGTGTGTGTGTGCGTATGCACGTGTGCCTTCTGTGTGGTGATCGATTTCTCCTTTTTGACGTAAATGTGAGAGAAAAAAAATTCTGACCCTTTCAGAAACAGGAAGCACGAGGCTCTACCTCTTCTGAAATCTAAAAATACTTATGATGTGGCTTTTCAGAAGTCATCAGCAGCAGTTTGAATATACATTAACATAGACAATAAACACCTCTTTCTCTTAACTGCACCCCATGAAGGTCTTGATCAAAAAGGCATGACCTCAAGGCCTCTTGATAAGATAATGTGATCACTATTTTAAAGATGCTCTCTCTGTTTTGTTTCTGTAGGAAAAGGGGCATTGAAATAATCCAGGTAAGTTCTACTTACTTACTTATTTATTCATTTACTGACTAATTTATGGACTTTACGTAGTTGAATTTTGTTTTAAGATTGTGTTTTAATCTTGTCAGTCAATCTGTTGTGGTCGTCCGGGCTTATTGAAAAAGAATGCATCACAACTACTTGTAATAACAGTTACATAACATATTTGCTTGATACGCCTCTTGTGTGGCACAGAGAGGAGCTTTTTGAATGAAACATCAAATGACACTATCATTGAATGACACTATTGTTTGTATTAAGGAGATTCAGCTGACTAAAACTACAGTACATAGTTTACACAAAGATGAAAGAAAAGCCAAATTATGCAAACACACGAGAACAACAACACATATTTGTTTATTTGTTCATTTTTTATCTATGCTTTTCTTCTGCTATTCATGTGGCCAGTCCATTTTGAACAGTGAAAGTTACATAATTGAGGAGAGGAGAACTTTCGAGTTTCACTTTGATAACAGACTAATGGGTATAAAGTCTCAAATACAAATATGGAAACCGAAATGTTTCAGATGTACTTTTGGGGTTTCACATACATGAATAGATCTGCACTGCCATTGCCTGGGCACAATAAGGTAATTTTAAAAAAGAATAAAAATGTCCCCCGTGGTGCTCCCCCAAAAAGTCTGTACAACATAATATTTCATATACGCTAACAGAAATCATGTATGTAGGACCACCAATACAGTTAGTGTAATAAATGCAATACATTTTAGTTGGGGAATTTTATCTAAAACTAGCAACTAACTAAGTTGCCAAGTCATCAGAATATCAACATCAATAAGACAGCTGACACAGATAAAAGTTAAAGGTGCAGTCAGCGATTGTACACGATTTCAAGTCCCCAACATTTTTTTGTCACAATCAGCCACTCAGAACTCAGTAGACTAATTGCAGTAATAATGGGTTCATTTCCATCAGCGTTTGGTTGGGGTGCGCACATCCACAGAAATAATCCAGGTGCCGGACAAAAGTATAGATAATGGAATGGATTGGTCCGCACACTGGGTAGGCTCCAAAAATACACTTTATTTACTATATAAAAAGGCAACGTTTCGATCCGCAGTGGGATCTTCTTCAGCCTCTTTCTCTTTCATTCTAATGTGGAGACTATCTCTGAGGAAAAGTTGGTTTAGTCTTGACCCCTGTTTCAAAACAGGATCGTATGTGTAAATCATTGGACACACACGGCTTAATGGTGTCACAACATAACTTATGACTAGCAGTATGACATTTTGTCACATGCCTTAAGGTTATATAGGTTAGAGATGAAATTCAAGATGAAGGACTTGGACTGACAGTGAATGATAAGTAGATGTGTGCCAACCAGGAATTACCTGCAGGAGCAGATTAATGCAGGCATGTTTGCGTGAAGTCTATAAAACACTTCGCTATCATTTTGTTTGTGTAACAAGTACATATTTGTGAATATTTCAGGTATGTTTAACTGTGAATCATGGGACTTAGTGATGTTTGGCCGATGTTTGTTTTAGCTCATAGTTTTCCGAGGTTACCTGTAAGTAGACACAGGCTACATAAATATTTGAATCAAAATATTTGATGACATCCCTTTTGAAAAGCACCGGCCATTTCTCAGGTAGAATGAGGTCAGTTTGACGTCTGTTCTATTCCTTCATTGGAAATGTTGACAGACCCAAAGAATCTGCTTCCTCGTTTGGGTTAGACAGTCAGAAAGGGGTTTTTGTTGGACAAACACACCGCACTTTGTTTTTTCGGTGACGGGCGTGAAGGTTTCGAGTGTTTTGGGTTGAGTATGGCGAGGAAAGACACAGCTTAGGCCAAGGTCCCTCCCACTATCTGTCAGACAGCCGGCCGCACCTGATAAAGGCCCTGACTCGGCAGAATTCCCGCGCCTTACAGAATTGGACAGGTCATGGAACAAAACCAAGCCTTAAGCCAAAGAATGAAATGGACTTTGACAAAGCTTTTGTGTTCCTTGGCCCTGTGCCAGTGAGCTACACCCTGTTTTCACCCTACAAGTCATTTGCTATCACAAGACCTAATAAATCTCTTGTAAATTATCAATTAGTTGATCAATCAGGGCAAGGACTTAACCATTGTGCAGTGACTCAACCTGTTCAGTAGAACAGGTTGAGTAAAGCCTGTTTTTGTGTATGAATGAATCACTACAAGAAATCATTAGTTCGCATAATCAATATCAACTCAGATAACAGTTATTGAACCTCACTCGTGAATCATTCTCAGCACACTATACACACTTTTCACAGCCTTGTAGTTAATTTGTTGTATCTTGATTGCACGAGTAAAGTCTGTTAAGGCTGTGATAAGCGGTGCGTGATGAGGATTGCATCATCAATGCAGCATGCAGGGGTGTTGTGTGCTTCCCAAACGAGTGGAACTGCGAATCCATGACGCACGTCTTCGGCGCGCGCAAATGTGTGTGGAGGAGTATGC
Organism: Sardina pilchardus; assembly: GCF_963854185.1. NCBI lineage: Eukaryota > Metazoa > Chordata > Actinopteri > Clupeiformes > Clupeidae > Sardina > Sardina pilchardus. The sequence goes on along the minus strand of NC_085005.1, from coordinate 11,329,032 downwards.
CACCCGTGTAATGGATGTGTCTCCAACCCTCCACAAGCCTCTCTTTTGACTCTCTAATCCCTGACTACTCTTGGATTACTGCCCATTTAGCTTTCACACAGGTTGAGTAAGTTAGCCGTCATGCATTTGGCCTTTCTAGTTAGCCTTCATGCGCTTCAGGCTTGACAGATGTGTGGACTTGTTCTCACGAGGCCCATCAAGGTTATTAGTCTTAAAGTTTGGTTTGTGTATGTTCTTGCAGTACAGATAATGCTATCTCTGTCTTATATATTGTTGACAAAATATAGACTAATGGAATGAGGCTAACTGAAGGATTTAACCATCCTTGAAGCATCACAGTTCAGATGAGGCAAACCAATGTCTCATGTATTTTTGTGTAGGCCTATTTTTGTCTGTCTCTTACTTTTGCCAAATGCTTTGAAGCTCCTGCACCACAGGATATTGATCATCAGATAGCAACTGTGGCATCACTACCAATTTCCCATAATACATTATTGATGTTGAGTACTCTGTTGCCATCAATATTACATGAGCCAACGACACCACCAATCCTCATTTCTAGAGGAAATGTTTTTTTAGTTTTTTTTTTTTTTTCATACACAATCTATTTGTGTACTCAAAATGACTGGATTTTCTGGAGTCAATATATCCATGTATTTTGTTAAATTAAATGTTAATTCAATTTATGCAGTAATCTAATAAAGGAAAAGGCTTTTCATACAGAACGTTAATCTTGTTCCGTGTTGTGAGGAGGAGACCCATTATCCTGTTCCCTCTGTTTATCGAACCTATTGAAGACGGGTTCAATAGACCAGAAGACCATACATGACTGATTTCACTTACTGTATGTCACCCGCTGAGACCAAAACAGAGACTGTTTAAAGCTGTCATGTAGCCTTTTGACCTGTCATGTGGACTTAAGTGAGTGCTAGTCTCTTTCAGGCTAATTCCTCTCTCTTGTATTCCTCAAATTCATCTTAGCAGCGTTTTGAGAGGGGTTGAGCACTTATTTCCAGACATTCCTCCTGCATCTGATGAAGGCCTTTTAGGGAACAGCCCCCAAGGACCTATTCTCCTCCTACCATACACACACACACACACACACACACGTCTTGGAGGGTCTGCAGCTCGTCATTTCTTCTCCTATATTTGGTACCGGCTTTGGAGTTGCCCCTCACCACGGTCATGGCGGATTACATAATTCCATGTTCCCCCGGCGATGTCCTCTGCCCCCCTCCCTCTATCGCCGACCGCCCAGATGTTTCATAGGCTCTGTCCATATGGACTTGTACTCGGCAGGGAACTTCTTGGCCTCTTGTCTGTTGAAAATAAAGACCTCGACCCAGTAGGGCTGCACCCAGAGGATCTTGCGCACTTTCTGTAACTCCCCCTAAGGGTCCAAGTGAAGGTCGAGGTCCCCTACCAGACTGTGGAGACTGCAGTAAAGTCTGCAGAGAGTGGGTCATATGGATCTCTCTCTCTCTCTCTCTCTCTCTCTCTCTCTCTCTCTCTCTCTCTCTCTCTCTCACACACACACACACACACACACACACACACACACACACCTTCTTTCTGTCTTTCTTTCTCTCTCTCTCTCTCTCTCAAATTCAAATTCAAAAAAGCTTTATTGGCATGACAACATACAATATTTCCAAAGCATTAATACTACAAGTAGGAGTAATAATAAGCTCTCTTTTTCTTGTGTCAGTCTGTGTGTAACTAGGCATGACTTGTCTGTCTGATAGAAAGTAGGTGGTTCCATTATATCATGTAACCATTGGAGAGATGCTTTGTTGAGAAAGGCTTGTCTGAAGGGCTTTGTTGTCGAAGCTTTTTAAAAAACAAAAGATAGATGAGAAAAGACAGATGAACCTGAAAAACCTGCCCAGGCTCATTCATCTCTCCAGGGTCTTGCTAATGCATTTCCCTACAGTTCTTTATGTGCATTACTGACCTCTGTGTGGACTGTTACGCTGACCTTTGACATTTTATATCTAGCTTGATCTCAGTCGACCTCTGGAGGAGCAGGGCCCGCTGGATGTGATCATCCACAAGCTGACTGACCACATCCTGGAGGCAGACCAGAGGGACACACAGGCCCAGCTACTGGTCCAGAGTGTTCAGGTGAACCAAGGCTCCCTGGCTGACTCACACACTCACAGGGAAGCTACACCAGGCGCGTAACTGAAGCGTTCTGTCCGCGATGCGTAAAATCCATTATAAATATACTGGTCTGTTTTTTTTTCTAATGTACAGTACGAGCCGCTATCACATCTGGTGTAGCTACTTCCATTGATTATAGCTGAAGCTAATTGTTGTAGCAGACGCAATGCAAATGGAACACTTCGGTTACGCGCCTGGTGTAGCTTCAATGTTACATTGAGACAAGGATCCAATAATTGAAAAGCTCTTTATTTAAGATTGGGGCATACTGTACTATGGATAAAAAATAACTCAAGGCAAAAAGGTGTCAAAAACAGCCGTACTAGTATTAGGGCTGCAACTAACGATTATTTTCATCATTTTCAGTAGATTAATCTGTTGATTATTTTCTCGATTACTGGTAATCGAGTTGTTGATTAATTGATGGAATTACAGAAAATTGTGAGAAATTGTAGATGGTCGCCCAAGAATATGTCCTCGGTCAGTTTGTTTTCGTCTTGCTGTCTAAAGTATTTAGGTATATTTTAGTTAGATTTAGATTTTAAGCAGGTAAAAGTCCAAGAGTTTTGAGTGAGAATCAATTAACGATTGTCAAAATAGTTGGTGATTAATTTAATATTTGACAACTGATCCATTTATTGTTTTAAGTGTTGCAGCACTAATGCAAGCCCCATATTGTTTGGTGTATGATCATGATCAGATGTTTCATCCTAGTTTTGGTACAAATGGTAGCACTGCTGAAGAATCAAACATGGAATCGTTTATGAATGAGCTATTCATTCCACCTCATGCTCATTCTTTACCCTTGTGTGGGCAAAGCTGGCCAATGATATCTAATTATATGTATTTCATACAGTCTATGATCTCCGCATGTATTTTACCACTAAGTACACAGGAAACCTCAGTCAGTGATCATCTACATTTCTGTTTGGTTTGACCCGCTAGTTTCTGCTCTGGTCTGCAGGATTTCATAGATGCCCACCCAGAGACTGTGGTCCTGGACCCAATGCCTGCTATTCGTACCCTGCTGGACCGTGCCAAGTCCTATCAGCTGATCCACAAGATTGAGGACTTAATGCAAGGTGGGCTAGAATGCATGTGCTACTGCAAACCAAACATGTGATCTTGGGGATACACAACTTTTGACATCCTGTTCCTTGCTGGAAATACTCAGAATCCAGCATACTCTTATCAAAAAGTCCTGTAGGATTCCAGTCAGATTTTGACATTTCTGGACAATCCTAAATCGATTGTTGCCATTGGAATCCTACATGATTTTGGTTTCAGGACTTTTTGTTAAGGGTACACACATGTATGTGCTCTATGTAAGTCTAAACATTCACATAGATATGGACAGGTCCTTGTGATGTGAGAAGAATATTTAATCTTTCGCCTTGAAATCAACAGTGTGTTTTTGCAGTGTGTGTGTGTGTGTGTGTGTGTGTGTGTGTATGTGTATCAGACGCCCCTTCCGTAATTCCTTTGTTGGGCCTGCAGTGTCAGAAGCCTCAATGAGCTTTGGCCATTTTCCGCTGGGGAAGTGGAAAGCTAACCAGAAAGTGTGTGTGGGTGAGTGTGTGTGTGTGTGTGTGTGTGTGTGTGTGTGTGTGTGTGTGTGTGTGTGTGTGTGTGTGTGTGTGTGTGTGTGTGTGTGTGTGTGTGTGTGTGTGTGTGTGTGTGTGTGTGTGTGTGTGTGTGTTTTTGTGTGTGGAGACGATGGAGGCTTACGTGTGAAAACTGCCAACTTGCTCGTTCTTTGTGTGGCCCTCGCTCCGCTCCGGCTCCGCATTCCCGGCGTTCCGAGCAGGAAGAGGGGGCCGACATTCCCGCTCGGCGGACGGACACGTGTGCTTGTGAGTCGGGGCGACCCGTGCTCTTAAACCCGCGTGAACCTCCCTGGACGTCCCCTCTCTGCCCCCCGCGGGGTCCAGGTCGCCAGAGCCAGGCTCAAAAGAGGCGCGGCCTCCCTGCTTTGTGTCATCTGATGCAGTCCGGCTTACATGGCATGTCAGCTGAAAGGACTTGGCATTCCTGGCCATGTGTTCAGCAATGCCTGTGTTTGTACCTATGTGTGTGTGTGTGTGTGTGTGTGTGTGTGTGTGTGTGTGTGTGTGTGAGATAGAGAGAGAGAGAGAGAGAGAGAGAGAGAGAGAGAGAGAGAGAGTGAGTATATGTGTACATGCTGGAGTTGGTGAAATGGTCAGTCATCACACCACCTATGAATCACACCACCTCTTCATAGTCAGAATGTGCTTGTGTTCAGTATACAGTCTGTCTTATTCACAGTTACAAAGTGCCGTGCAGATGTTTTTATTAGTCCCTTTGCGGACTGACTGTGATGACTAGCCTCTCTGCCTGTAAGTATGCTTACACAGGCCTTCTGCTATGCCGCCGGGTTTATAAAGTTGTTGCTCAGCTCCTACGTAGGCGCCTGCAGGAAAGAGTGTAAGCAGTTTGCCTGCTCTGTGCATTGTAATGGCCGCTAATGGCTTAGCACTGTTTGGAGTCCTGGTGCCAAAAGCTTTGGTTTGTGGAGACACTCATCACGGGTGTTGTGTGTCTCGGCGACCGGATCGGCTGTCATCGCACCCCTACACAGAGAGCAGCTCACCTTGAAACAGTGCCGGCCCAGCTCTGGCTAAGATCAGGGTTAGTTAGCCGTTAGCGCTAGGCTAGCTTGCCCCAGGTCTCGCGGCCTCTCTTGCTGTCTCTCCCCCAGGGCATGCCCATGTCAGGGAGATGGGACAGCCCAGGGTGGCATGAGGTCAACAGTGGTGTTCTTTGGCTCGGGATCTCTCGGGGTTTTACTGAGCACTCTGTTTAGAATTTAGTGTGCCAGAGTATTGTACTCTTTCTTTCTCTCTCTCTCTCTTTCTCTCTCTCTCTCTATCTCTCTTTCTCTCTCTCTTTCTCTTTCTCCTTCTCCTCTTTTCTCTCTCTAATTCTCTCCGTCTCTGTCTCCTTCTCTCTCTCTTTCTAAAGGCCTCTCCTCTTTCTCTCTCTCTCTCTCTAACTCTCTCTCTCTCCCCATTACTCAGTCTCTGTCGTTCTCCAGGCAACCACAATGACTTAGCTGAAAGCAGCAGCAGGGAGACTCGGGTTGAGCGCGGTGGCCTCGGGGGGAGCCGCTGCAGATAGCGTTGCTTGGGCTGGCGTGTTCGTTACACAAGAGCCGTTTGTTTGTTTTCAGATAGAGCGACAGCTCCCTCATGCCTCGGCCAGTGTAAAACCTGCACTATCGCGGCGCTCTGTCATTGACCGAGTTTCGGATGAATGGTGTATGCTGTTAGTCACGGCACCATGGCAATGCCCTTTGACCCTGACGTTCATCGACAAGATGTCAGCAGTATGCCAGAGCTGAGATAGCTGGCGCGAACTCAGCCAGTTGCATAGTTGACGCAATCTTAAATCTAATGTAATATCCAATATAATTTGGCATATTTAGTGAACTGATGACCATAATAAGGTTTAATTCAACTTCAGTGTTTCAAATAGTTTCAATGTTATTTATTGCCACTCACGGAGGAATGAAAAGCTATCCTCCGCAGTCTGAGAGTGCAGAGGAATAAACACGCCTTTGGTTCATGGGTTCAGTTTCTCCCTGCTTGTTTGCGTTTTTCAGACTTTATTGGCTAGTTAGCGCCAGTTCGTTCCACTTTGCATGAGAGCACTAAGACACTAAGATGGTGGACTCACAGACAGGCTCATTTCCGTAATGTAGCTGTTGTGAAGTGGATAACCACATCTGAGCTACACGCTACTCGAGCAGCATTAGTTAGAGAAAAAAAAATCATTACACCCGAGCTTGCCTTGATCTTCCGTGAGAGACCAGCCCATAAATAGATTTGTTTTCATTAGGATTCCAAGATTCAATTAACTACGGTACACTAAGACCCGCGGATAATAGTGGGAGAGAAAATATACAGGCACATCCATAGCTTTCCTATGTTTCCATGGACGAAAGAATAATATTGTCTTGTTGACACCAGCAACCAAGTCGTTCAATGCCAAGGATATTAGGTAATGATATGCACTCAGTGAGAGTGAGTAAGGCTTGTTGTCTGATTTAAAGAGCTGAATTGGAACCTGTTTTAGGTCAGCCTTTCAGCTTGTGACACCCTGTTTAATATTTAACTCATGTTAGATATACATTGGCTTTTCTTCATGTTATTCACACAATGGAATCTACTATGCATGCCAAAACGGGACCGCGGCGCAGCACTTTGAGTTCACGCCGCTGGAGCCGATGAAAGAGTGTATACAATATGTGTCTGTGCATATGGACATGTCCGAGACAGAGAGAGTGAGGAGGGAACGTGCATGCTCACATGTGTGTGTGTGTGTGTGTATATGTGTGTGTGTGTGTGTGTGTGTGTGTGTGTGTGTGTGTGTGTGTGTGGGTGTGTGTGTGTGTGTATTTGTGTGTGTCAGTGTGAATGGGTGTGTTTGTGTGTGCATGACAGAGGTACACTCAGAGAAGAAGAGGAAGAAGGAAGAAGAAGAAGAAGAAGGGAGAGGGAGGGAGAGAGAGAGAAAGAGAGAGAGAATGCATAAGGCACATAGTACATACAGTATGTTCTTGTGACAGTGGCCTTGTATGTCTCAGGAGGCTCCATATAGTCTGGTTTAGGGATTGTGGGTGGGTAGTGGTGTGAGTGTATGTGTGTGTGTGTGTGTGTGTGTGTGTGTGTGTGTGTGTGTGTGTGTGTGCTACTGCACTGAGATGGAGGGACTGGGAAGGAAGAAGAGTGTGTGGGGTGTGTGTATTGGGCGGGAGTGAGGGGTGAAAGAATGGCCATGATGTCCCTGCCATGCAGAGGCCATGCTACATTTCTCCCTGGCTTTTCAAAACATGTGGAGTCAGGGTTACCGTGAGCAAACACACACTCAGACACTTCACAGGAGACCCCAAGGACCCGGAGAGAGAGAGAGAGAGAGAGACAGAGAGAGAGAGAGAGAGAGAGAGAGAGAGAAAGAGAAAATAAGAGAGAGATACTGAGAGAGAAAGAGAAAAAAAGTAGAGAGAGAGCGCGAGCAAGTGTGTGAGAGATACTGAGAGAGAAAGAGAAAATAAGAAAGAGAGAGAGAGAGAAAGAGAAAGAAACAGAGCGAGAGGAAGGAATAGAGAGAGCCAAAAGAGCAAGCAGGAAGAGAGCGTTTGAGAGAAGCTAGACAGAACAGGAAGAGAGCGAGAGCGAGAGAGAGAGAGAGAGCGAGAGAGAGAGAGAGAGCGCAGAGAGGAGCAGGAGAGCCCCAGTCCGGGGGAGAGGACAGCACATGGGGGAGTATTGGTGAAAACTGCACCACACACGGAACAGACACACAGAGAAATCATCCGACAGCAGCTGATGATTTACCGCTGGCGAGGTTCCCCCGGCAGGGCTAATTTTCTGGGCTGCTGTATGTTTTTTATCTGTGCTGTAGGCAGCTATCATAGGCCCTAAGGCCGCCTTAAGGCGCTAATCACCCATGCAGTATGCCATAAGTCATGAGTAGGCTTTTTTCACAAGCCATGCTGGAGGATGTGGATATGAATGTGTGTGTGTGGGGTGGGGATTACATACACACACGCACCCACACACACGTGTGATCCACATGCATGCATAAGAAATAGTTGTGCAAATAGGCACAGCCCATGCTGGAGGTGGTATGTGAGGAGTACATACAGTACACACACGTGTACACGATACTGTGTGTATGCATATAGTGTACGTACACACACATACACACACACACACACACACACACACACACAAACACACACACATACACACACACAGACTGTTCAGTCCATGAATTTCTGTCACATACATGATGAAAGGCTCTGTTATTATGTGAAACTACTTCCATAGATAAACACAATATCTATACACACACACACACACACACAACATGCACACACACACACACACACACACACACACACACACGGCCTGAGCTCTTCCTCTGTGCTCCTCAGATGACAGGATCTGCTCCCCTCCGTTCCTGGTGGTGAGGAACGAGTGTTGCCGAGAGACCCTGGGCCAGCTTCAGCAGCATGGCATCACCTTCCCTTTCAGTAAGCCACCCTCACACACACACACACACACACACACATATCACGCTCACATTCACACTCTCCCTCACACACACACACACAAACACACACACTCACACACACACACATACACTCTCACACACACAAGCCGCTTTAAGACATGACATCCGGATAATGCCCTGGTAATTGGGCCCTGATCTCATGCGGACTTGAGTGTTCACACATGACCCCTTACGCACGGACATTGCCCGGAAGGGTCTTGCTTGTACTGTACCTGAGTAAATCGTCCGGGCGGTTAAGGTGGAGATAGGAGCCAGGACTGAGCTTGACAGGAGGCAGGAGTATGACGCATCTTAAATACGGCTGTTGTCCCAACGTTTGTTTACTACATTCAGCACGGCCAACGCACTCGCAGTTAGTGGTGTATATCTGTGCGACAGCGCTTCGAGTGCTCATGCTCCTGCTCACGCTTGCGGTCAAACTTAATAGTTTATCGATGACATAACTAGATAAGTGGTTTCGTGGCTATGTTTTCAACATTAAGGTTGAGTAGGGAGGCTGACTTATTTTTCTATTTCTATGAGCTGTTCACAGTATATGTAATTTTTGCTGTTGATGTTGGCTGATTCACACTCATGTCTTTTTTCATACTGTATTTTGTACTGTACTGTATATCACATATATACAAATGGCATGCAGAAAAAACAAAACAAAACAAAAAAGTTTAAACAAAATGCAAAACCCCTCACGCTCATGTCTTGTGTTTCTTCCCCAGTCTGTAAAACCCAGGTGGCTCATGGAACCAGCTCTCATGAGGTCAGTGAGTACTGGACAGACACCAGCTGACCTGACTGTCTCTAATGTGTCGTCTATTAATGTCTGTTTATAAACACTGGACTCTCCTTTCACAGTTTCTTCCCACTCCTCTCTTCCCACTCCTCTCTTCCCACTCCTTTCTTCCCGCTCCTTTCTTCCCACTCCTTTCTCTCTTCCTCTTTTCAAGTTTCGACTGAAACTGTCCTGAAAAAAATGACTCACTTTAATGTCCTATAAATAATTCATTGACTTGATTGGCAGAGGTCATTAGTTCATCTCTTTGTCTTTTGTGTTTGTTTTTCTCCGCCCTCTTGTGAGTGTTTAGCTTTGCGTTCATTCTTTCTTTCTTTCTTTCTTTCTTTCTACCTTTACATCTCAACGTGCTCTCGTTCCCCTCCCTCCTACGTGAGTTGCGTAATGCGTTGGAACTCTTGAGTGCATGTATGCAGTATAGCGTGTGTCCCTTATATAAATCTTGAGTTCCTGAGTAGGCCTCCTCTCTGTTTGCACTGGTTTGGATAGTGTAGTCTGAGTAATGGGGCGCGAGGGGCTACGTCAGATAGCACAATGGCCGCACCGAACACGCCCCCCTCTGGAGCGACCAGTCAGAGGACACTTCCTGTTGCGAGAGGGTAGCCCTAAGGAGTGCTTTACCGAGAACTCCCTCTTATTCTGTTGTGATCTTCTGAGAAAATGGTGGAGGGTCACTTCACAGAGATAAGTTGTGTGCTTAGACGGGTGGTATGAAATGTATAAACTTTTACGAAAAGCTCTTGGCGGTGTTGATCTTTAGGGACGGACACAACCACGGTGCCACTCACTGATGGAAGGGCTGATTAGCAAGTAGGGAGACCTGAGGTCTCTGCTGTGTTCTAACAGCTCTGTCATAAACCTTTATGGCGGCAGTGTGTCCGTCCGTGCACTTCAACGGACCAATAAAGACAGGCGTGTAATATGCACCTCGCGTTTATAAAGGTCAGCGATTAAACACGATTTCAAGCCCCGTAACAATTTTTTGTCACGTTCCGCAATCATCGGCTCACGATCCGCTAGTCGCCCCAGCCTTGTGAGTACACCGTAAACAACAACAAAAACAGTCTCTGTAGGCAGCCCAGGCTCCGAAAACTGGCCTCTGACCTCTGACCTCCTGTGCCATCACTGACTGTACTTTTAATATGCACACAAAAGGTCCTTTGGGTGTCATGCCGCTGGTTTCCAGTGTGATTTCCAAAGACTACCTGATGGATTCCAAGCCTGGATATCAAGCTCACATCTAAAGGCCAAAGCATTTGTTGTGCCTGATGCGCCTCAAGAGATAGCCGAATTTAATTTAAAACATTCTTTTTAAAGGGGCCAAGCTCACTAGTGGTGTTAGGGGAAGCTTTGAGCTCAGCTTTTATGGCACTGTGGGGGAGGCATGACTTTTCTTTCCTTAGCAAACGTTGCACTAAACGTTGCACTATTGTTACCCAGCTTATAGCAAGAGTAGGGTAGTAGGGTAGAAGATCCTGGAAGATGATTCCAGCAAAGCTGCATTTTGAAAATACACAGGTCAAAAGTCCCAACCCCTTTCTTCAGACTTCCCTGAAGTCACGCCTCCAGAGTACAGAAACGTGCAATGCTTGTTCACGAGCGGGAGGGAGGAGCAGATTGCAGTTTGATAGATGCATCGGAATCCAATCATCATTAACAGTCCGTTCAGTATGATTGGATAGTGTTTTTCCTGGATGGTTCGTTCTAGAGGCCACTAAAACTTTACATTTTCGTGTCAAAACTTTTAATTAATTGGTTGAAATGGGGGTGTGAAGAGTATTTCAAGCGATATGTTAAAAATTGCTCCAGAGAGCATGCTCCAAACATCTCCTACCCCACCTTTAAGTTATAAAGAGTATAAACGCAAGCTGTATTTCATTGTCTTTGTACTTGTGCTCTGAACAATGGCAATAAAGTTGAATCTGATCTAATCTGATCTAGATGGCCATCATCTTCAGCGAGGAGGACCTGAAGAGCATCAAGCCTCCCTGCGTCATCCAGAGCTTCATCAACCACGACGCGGTGCTCTACAAGGTGTTTGTGGTCGGCGAGGCCTACAGCGTGGTCGAGAGGCCGTCTCTCCGGAACTTTCCCACCGGCCCAACAGGTGAGGCTGTGAGGCCGCGAGGCCGCGACATGCTCCCGCGGCTGTGTCCCGCATAGGCGGTGCTTGACGAGAATCGCATCATCAACGCACACGTGGGGGGTTTCGTGCTTCCCAACGATAGGGGTAGTCAAGTCAAGTCAAGTCAGGTCAAGTTTATTTATATACTGTAGCGCATTTCATACACAGAGGTCATTCAATGTGCTTTACATAAACAAAAACCAAACAGTAATAGCAGATGAAAGCATAGATGAGCAAAGAGTAATAATAATAATAATAGTAATAATAATAAAAGAAAAAAGAAAAAGAAAGCAATAAAGAATAATTAGCATAAAAGACTTAGCATAAAGAATAATTAGCATAAAAGACTAGAAGACAGGTCTGTTTTTAACAGATAGACTTTGCCAGAGTCTAATTTAGCAAACCAGTGATAGTGATCCTTCTCAAACACCCAGAGCTGTTGCCACTCTTTGGAGATTCGTTGACGTAGGCCCATCTGTGTGCGCACACAATATTGCCTTTCTTACTGGGGAGACCTTAATGTCCAGGGCCGATAGCTCACCCGTCCCTGACGCTGACTACCACCCAAAAAAACTATCCCCAAACAGGGGCCCTACTCACCTGAATCTCCCTTTGCCCAACCAGGGGCAGAACGTAGTACTTAAAAGGAACAAACCAGTACTACTCACCATGAGTGCAATTCTCCGGCATGTTGAGGGATCAGGTTTCAATTTCCAAAACAAAATAAAAACTTATAAGGAAAGCATAACATCATTTAAAAATAAAGATTTATACAGAAAGCATAAAAGACTCAAGTTGGAATAATTAAAAGACATTTAGCAGAAAGCATCTGAGAACAATTTTGTCTTAAGTCTAGAATTAAAACTGGCTGCAGTTGGGGCCTTTTTAATGTCATCCGGAAGTTGGTTCCAAAGCTGAGCTGCATAGCAGCTAAAAGCTGCTTCACCATGTTTAGTTCTAACAGCGGGTTTTACTAACAGGTTTTTCTCCTGAGACCTGAGAGGACGAGAAGGTGTGTACTGCTGAAACATGTCTGATAGGTATTTAGGTCCTGCTCCATTTACTGGATAGCGCGTCATAGGGTGCCTCTCAACATCTCTCCTCGATCATCGAGGCTCGATCCTCGATCCTCGAGGGGCGTTCCCACTGCTCTATAACTAAAACTGGATAGACTATCCCATTGTTGCCGCCCTATCATTCTTTATGTAGATCAGTGAGGATCGAGGCCCGAGGAGGAAGGGAGGATGTATAAAAGCTGAATGAGAGGCACCCTTTGACACGCCCAAATGCGCACGGAGGAGGATGCCACTTGTTTTACACTTCCTCTTGTGACTTGTGATTCACCTCCGGGGTCACCGTTAGTCATGCTATTGATTGGTCATTACATGTTCCTCATCCGATTCCTGTCCATGATTGGCCTGGTGACGCACTGGTGTGCACCCATCCCTATGTAATAAGTAATCACTTGAGTTTGCCCTTATATGTCCTGTGTATATGTTGTTATTAAGCCGCAGGACAGTGTTTTACGGAAGTTAAAAGAAACAAAACCACATTGCCATTAACTGCCCCCATGTACTAACCTCATAGCTGAAGAAACATCCATACATCAATGTATAAGCCGCGGATGATAGTAGGAAATTACAGTAGGCCTAGTTGCCCACCAGGTTTTGGACAGTAGGCCTACTCCAACTCCCCTTTAAGCTGTTTGGAATAACTTCAACAATATTTGCCATATTTGTTCACCTCCTCTATTTCACATTCTTTGAGAGCAAATTGCTGGCATTCAATTCGGTGTGAGGTTGTGTTGTCACGTTCCTCTGGTGTTGACTTTTTCCAAGCGATGCGGCCCGAAGCGCTTCAGCATGTCTGAATGTAGAAGTTTAGCATCAGCTCAACAACTGCTAAATCACAGGCGCTATGCTTTTGGAAGCCGTGCCATGAAAGGCCCTGACATCACCGTAGCAACCCTCCAAACTGGCCTTGCAGGGTGGCAGGAAAATGTTGTTGACAGAATTTATGTGGCATTCACACCATCTTCTTCCTACATCTAACTGCAGCGGAATCTGTCCTTTTTAAGATATATATATTTTTCAAACTGGCTATTTATGAACCGTTTGAAGATTTAATGACTCAGTGACCCACATGCAAAGCGCAGCAAGTATTCATGGGATTCCGGAGTTCATTTGTAAACCGTTTGCTATCTCCTCTCCCTCTCTCAACAGACCATTAGTTTAGAGTACTGGACTTCTTGTTGAACTTCATGGACACTGGTTCCAGTGAGAACCTGTGAGTCACAACAGTCTCCATAGCGACGATCTAAATCAAGGACACCTTTTTTTCCCGGTGTTTATGTGGGAGATTTTGCCCCCCTCTGGCCAAACGAATGAACTGCACAGACAGAGTCAGAGGGACTGGTGGTCTAAAAACAGCTCTACTAAAAAGAGCAGGGGAAAATGTTATGCAGAACTAGTGAGATGAATACACCCACTGGTAGATAACCTTGGCATGATATTCTACGGGGCTATTAAACCTTTCACTAACCATACAGGGATTTGGGAAGGTATTAGCTGGGACAATATTTGAGCATTTTGGCATTAGCCCCCCCATCCTATCTGATGTCAGTAAAAAAATAGGCAATCACATATACCGGTAATACTTAAACAAATCGTTATCAGCAAGTTAGGAACTGCATCCTTGTCTGGAGAATGTGATTTGTGACAAAGCTGGTAGCCTACTGGTACTTACGTTGAACTGACACAGGAAGCCTAGACTTTTGTTCTTGTGTGACCTCTCTCTCTCTCTCTCTCTCTCTCTCTCTCTTTCTCGCTCCCTCTCTCTCTCTCTCTCTCTCTCCCTCTCTCCCTCTCTCAGACAGAAGAGCCATATCCTTCAACAGCCACCATGTCTCCAAGCCAGAGTCTTCGTCTGACCTGACCTCTGTAAGTCTGAGCGACTCTTGTTGAAGATCTGAGACTAATGTTGTTGTTCTCACCGAGTTAGCGGGCTGATTCTGGACCAGTTCCACTGCAGATCAAGGCCTGGCAGACCCATTCCCTTATAAGATGCTATTCTATCACCCCCTCCCCTCCATCAGTTTTGTCATTGAATGGTGTGTGTGTGTGTGTGTGTTTATTCACCTTCTAGAGGGACAATCTGGAAGGGCAGTCCCAAGTGCCAAGTGACGACGTCATTCAGATGATCTGCAGATGCCTGCGCCAGACCCTGGGAATATCCCTGTTTGGGATCGACATCATCATCGACAACCAGACTGGCCAACACGCTGTCATCGACATCAATGCATTCCCAGGTGAGTGCCTGTGCTTTTCACAAAGACTCTGCCTCCCATTCTCCAGACTTCTTTGGGCATGCTTGGGGTACTCAACTTCATGTGTAGTAGCCTACCGCGTGACTGTGCTCCTTACCGCGCACCGCTCCCATCCGTCTCTGCTGAAGTACAGACAAAGCGTTCTTCATCTTCATTTGCACACTTAAGCTAAGCCCATGCATGCAGTCGAATGAGGCTGGTATCACAGAGAGGCAGGAAGGAGAATCTCTCTGCACCGAGGAGGATAGGCGACAGGTGATCCTTAATTGGTATCTTTTCACAGCATTTTAACCTGTTTTGCATGGTGTTATAGGTTAGCTTAGGCTCATACCAGAGCATAAAAATTGTAATTTTGTGGATGCAGGGGGAGATGGTAGCGTAGCGGCTAAGAAGCTAGGCCAGCATGCAGTAGCCTGAAAAGTTGTGGGTTATATTCCCGGTTTCCACCGTCATGCCCTTGAGCAAGGCACTTAACCCCCAGTTCCTCTGGGGACAATGTCCCTGTAACATAACTGACGTTATGTACAGTAAGTGACTTGGATAAAAGCGTTATGATAAAGATAAATGAATAGAAGTAAAAGGGTCTAAAGGCATCTAAAGATCCATCATCCATATGCGTTCTTCATCTCCCTCCTCCAGTTTAGGAACTCATGTGAGAACTCCAGACCACACGGTGTCAGTATGCACAGCACAGGATGTTGACAACAGATGATGCTATGTTTTTGAGGACTCTTTTGGCATGAGATTGATTTTTAGTTTGCTTTTCCAAGGCCTCTGCACAACTGGCAATCAAGTGTTGTTTGTGTTTTGATAGCTTGACCTCAGTGGAATTACGGTAATCATGGCAAGTTTATCTGAGAAAAGATTTCAGGAAGCTTGTGTTGTGTTTTTCACAACTCCAATTACTTAATGAACACAGGGATTAAAAAGTCACATAGGACAAAGAGATAAGTCTTGAGAAGTCACGTGCTGTGCTTAAAGTTCAACTGTTTTTGTGTAGCCTGTTAGCGCCCTTAGCTTGACACTGTTTATGTAGTGCCTGGAGAGCATGGCGACGACTATTCTCCTGTCTCTTTGTTGTCCTGGTGACGTTATGTGCTCTAGATGTTATGTGCTCTCTCCCTCTCTCTCTCCGTGTGTGTGTGTGTGTGTGCATACAGTACGTTCTTTGCCAGTCCTGAATGGCGTGGGAACATGTCCCCTGAGAGTGAAAGAGTAAATCAACAAATTACGTTATCATAGTTCTATCTCCAGTGTATTGGTTCTTCTGTGTGTGTGTGTGTGTGTGTGTGTGTGTGTGTGTGTGTGTGTGTGAACTCTGCTGCCATCTATCCATTCCTATCTATCTGTCTATCAGAGCTCAGTGGCCTATTATCCCCAACTCAGCCCATACACTGACGATGTGAAGGGGCTGTTGAGAGTACAGGGAAAGCACAGCCACCAGCTCCTCCGAGAAATGAGGACCATGTGGAAGCCTGCGGTCCCTGCCTGTACACAAATAGGTTCTAAATAAATAATTGGCCCTGCCAAGAACAGGGTCCCCTAGAATAGCCCTCGATTGCGATCGTTCCCCCAGGAAATCGCGTGGCAGAGGCGGTCCAAATTGTTTTCATAATCTCCCATCAGCTGAACAAATGAGCCCCCTGGGCCCCTCGTCTCCGTATCCTCACCCGCCGAACCCTTCTCTCTCTCTCTCTCTCTCTCCCCCCGTCTGCTAGGTTACGAGGGGGTTCCGGAGTTCTTCGACGACCTCCTGAGCCTCGTGACGAGCGCGCTGCAGGCCAAGGCCTCCTCGGCGGGCGGGGTCCCGCGGGCGAACGCGCGGGCGACAGGTGTCCCGGGACAAGGTCAGGGCACCCCCCCCTCCGCCGCCGAGACACCGGCCTGCACCAAGCCCCGCTTGGGGGGATGCAACGGGGACGTGTCGGCCAGCTTCAAGAAACACTGTGCGCCCTCATCTTTAGCAACAAAGGCCTCGTCCCAGTGACCACTTAACGTGTGTGTCTGTCTGATTGTGAGTGAGTGAGTGAGTGAGTGGTGTATGTGTGTGTGAGTGTGTGTGTGTGTGTCTACTTCTTGAACACCAAGGCCTTGTCTATGTTTAATGGTTTACAAAGTGACGGAAGATCAACCCATATTGACTGACCAGTCGATGCCTTCTGACAAAGACTCCAAGGCAGCCTTTGTGTCTGTCTGTGCCAATAGGTTTCTTTCAGGATTCTAACTGCAGCTTAAACGGTTGGCAATGAGTGAGGTATTTACAACCATTTACAGGACTGTGTTAAACATTAAGAGATGAGAAAAGCGGGGTTTGGGAAAAGTTGAATTCTAGTACTGGATTACATGAGCTGTTTTCAGGTGTGAGTACTTGACTGTATGATCTGTATTTTGCACTCTTTATGAAAAGCTCAGATGCAAAAGCCTCTAAATGAGAATTCCGTCAAAAAATGAGACAACGATGGTGAGTGAATGCTCTCCACAGATAGTATACATTAATCAAACCAGTTAAACACCACTCTCTTCCTGGTCTGATTGATCTGTAGGTAAAAACCTATAGGAGCCTGATAAAAAAAAAGGCCAATTTAAAAGGAAAGACGGATTTAGAGGGTTTTGCATCTGAACTCTTCATATATGTATTTGAAGAGTTTGATTCCAAAACACTATATCCTCCATTACAATTAATTTTCTTAAAATTTACATTTTGTTTTCTAGGTAATGTCAGTTGAACTACAATTGGGTTACTGTTATTTTATTTATCTTTACTCAATCAAAATAGCAAAACTGCAATTTTATTGATATTGCCTGAAATACACAATTAAATAACAAGACTTAATGAATGTTTTTAGAACTGGAGATATAGCATTTTGGAACCAAACTCTTCATATATTATGTATACATATATATGGGGAGAAAATAAGGATAAGATGGGGCACCTAACGCCTTAACAAGATGTTTCATTCCTTACTTAATTACTAAATAGCATAATTTAGAACAATTATATTTACAGTAATGTCTTCGAATCAGATGGAGGTGAATAGCAGAATATTGGGTGGTATGGGGGATTGGGTTTGATGTGTGAAAGAGTTTCTATTGATTATTTTGTACTTATTTGTAAATATTGCATTATGTTTGATTAACTTATGCATCAGTATGTTGTAGTTCACTGTAAAGCTCACAGTATATACAGTACATATACAGCTGTTCTTTTGAGTGGTTGGTGACCAGATCAGAGACACAATGTCTAGGCATTCGTTCTCATTTTTTTCCCCACAAACGGCACATTGACGTTATACGGACATGAACATGACGAACAACATGACGAGCACATGTTGAGAGACTTGGTGTCTGTGTTAGCAAGAAACATCACCCATAGCAATGGACTCTGGAATACATCTGGCCCTGAAGTGGCCCTGATGTGGCCCAGATCTGGCTTGTGTCTGTCACACCCACCCCAGAGATGGGCCAGCTCTGTCTTTAGAGCCAGGTGCTCCGCTGCATTCCTGACAGACACAGACAGAACTGAACAAAGGTATCCCTGCAGAGAGAAAAGAAAAAAAACCAGAACACGAGATAGCCGCCTGATGGCCACCTCTCTCTCTCCTACCACTTTGTGTAATAATGTACTCTCCGCACGTAACCATGACAACTACTGTAGAACAGCTAATGCAGTTGGGCTAGAGAGCTTTTGGCTCTCACACGACCCTCTCCATGCACTGTACATACACTATACCTGCGTGTTGCACATAGGATATGTGGTGACGTTTTGTTCTTTGCACATTTTGTTGGAGCAAAACTAACAATTTTTGGACATTTTATGATTCAAGTATGAGGCAACAGGGAAAAAAAATAAAGAAGCACAAGAATGTGTGATGATGACGATGATGACGATGATGATGATGATGATGATGATGATGGGGGGAAAATAATTCTTTGAAAAATTATTTCTCTCTGTTGTATGTGTGTGAGTCATCTTTGCCATGGCAGAATTTGTATGCTAGAGTGAGCCCACATTCTTTCAGACTGTCTGCAGTGGAGGCTGCTCAGAGACAGAGAGAGAGAATGTGTGTGTCGTGCCTGTTTTGAAGAGGAGAAATCTGAAGCTCTTTCAGTATATTCATTAATGCAGGGCTGTGTGTGTGTGCGCGCGCGCATGTGTGTGTGTGAGAGAGAGTGAGAGTGTGTGTGTGTGAGAGAGAGAGAGAGAGAGAGAGACATGGTTTAGCATATGGGGATGGTCAGAGCCCTCTGAAGGTCTCTCACCTCACAGCAGGTACAAGAGCTACACCTGACCCAGGTCACAGCGAGCAGTAGTAGACATCACAGGGTCAAAGGTGAGCTGCTCTGTGTCATGCTGTAACTGTCAGCCACCGGGGATGACTAATAGCTACAGCGGTTCCTGGCCCAGGAGTCAGAATAAGGGGGTACTATCACTTGCGTCAGTGCATGGATGGAGCAGGTAGCCTACCATCATTTCAAATCTGAGTCATGTAGTACAGTAATTTCACAGCTGCATTGTGTATAAGCCGCAGGACAGTGTTTTATGCAAGTTAAAAGAAACAAAACCATATTAACATCATATTAACTCAACTGCCCCCCTGTATTAACCTCATAGCTGAAGAAGTTTTGCCAAATCTGTGTGTAAGCCGCAGCGAATAGTCAGGAAATTGCGGTATTATTCTGTTGAATGGAGGATGGATAGACAGATGTTTAGGGAGAGTAAGGAGATTCATTAAATCCACACACGTTTTTTTTAACTCTTTCGTATTTATTGTTTTTCTTAGCTAAATTCCATACAGATAGTAAATACAAGTGTTAATTTTCTTTTTTCTTTAAATCTACGAAAAATTATCAATTATTGCATTTCTTAGGACCTTCTGAGCCCAATGGGTTCAGAATAACATTGTTTCTTTAGAAAGAACAACATAAGATTGTTTTTTTTCTATATATTTGCATATACACAAACTCATACTATCCCCAAGTAGTTAGCTCTGGATTGCATTACAACATTAATACAGACTGATTTATCATGTTGTCACGGAGATGTCGCGCAGGGCTCAGGTACTTTTTCGGGCGAAGCGAGCGAGAGAGCGAGCGAACCGTTTTGTCGAGCGTTAAGCGGAGACGAGAGCAGCGGCAGGCCAGGGAGGAGCAGCAGGAGCAAAGAGGGGTCAGAAGTCCGTATTTTCAGACGGCTGGGGGGGCTTCTATCGAGATTCGTCCTTTTTCGAGGAAACGAGCAGGAGAGAGCGAAGAGAAAGGAAGGGTCAGGGAGTTAGGGGGTCACTCTCTCCAGCAGAAGGTGGCTGGAGGCCCAAACCGTGGGGGACAGGAAAAGGGAGGGGGTGCCGACGAGGGCCTCTGCCTTGCCGTGAACGCACCGCGCGTCTAAGTGCAGGGCAGCTAACTGGTGAAGGAGGAAGAGGAGGGTGACGAGGAAGCTCAGCCCCGGGGAGGGGAGGCGGGAGAGGGAGCCGCTCAGCCACGCCGCAGCTCATGGAGCTTCTTCGCCACGCTCTCCAGCTCGGACTCGATGGCGGCCAAACTCTCGATCTCAGGGTCCTGGAGAACAAGAGGGAGAGAGAGAGAAATGGGTACACAAAAGAGCGTGAGATTTGTCTTACATTCCAACCACAGACCTGCGATAATATTTGCCTCTTTATTTCTTCGCGGTGAGTCTACGGGACATTGTGACCTTTGACCCCGGACGCGATTACCTCGGCCTTCCTGGTGGCGCTCCCCTCCTCGTCTCTCCGGTCGTCCGGCTCTCTCTTGGCCATCAGGCGGAGCTCCCTCTCCTCGGGGCTACGCTGGAACCCGGGGGTGGCCTCCTCCTCCTCCTCCTCCGTGGACGCCTCCTTCGAGTGGTGGGGCACCTCCTGCAGCTGCTTGTACTCGCTGGACCTCCTCCTCTCCTTCTCCTCCGCCGCCTCCTGATCCTCGGCCTCCTCCAGCACCTCCTCCTGCTCTACCGGAGCTCTCCTCTGGGCCTGCAGGCCGTGGGGCTGGTGGGTCAACCCGCTCCAGCGCTTGGCACCGACGCCTCTCTTCTTCTCCTCCTCCACCTCCTCCTCCTCCTCCACCTCCTCACTGGCCTCTCCCTTCACTCCCTTCTTCTTCCTCTCGGCCTCAGCGCTGTCCGTAGCTGTCCTCTTCTCCTCTTCCTCCTCTACCTCCTCGGCGGATGGCTTTGCCTCGGA
>NC_085005.1:11173336-11303336 GCF_963854185.1 Sardina pilchardus | reverse complement strand
TGGCCCCAGCGTAAACACTCCCACACACTTCCTGTAAATCCTCCCGTTTAAGCTCACTGTGTCTGTCCTTTTATCCTCCTCTCACCCGCTATGAGCAGCACTCAATACGGGATTTGACTTCATTTTCATATCAAAGAGAATCTCTCTTACTCACAGTCTCTCTTATACTGTTATACTTTCTGTCTCTCTCTCTCTCTCTCACTCACTGTCTCTCTTTCCATCTCTCTCTTTCTTTCATCTCCAGTCTCTCTCTCTCTCAGCAAAATCTCCTCATCTTCTGCACTGTCACTTCTCCAAAGCGTTAACTCTTGTGTCACAATCCACCTCCACACCAAACTGACATGCTCCCTCCTGACCCGTCAACTGCCAATTCAAGGCACTTGCATGATGATATTCTACAGCCCCTAGTGGTGGGGCAGATTATTGCAACTCACCTGGATTTGCCTCTAGCTCCTCTGGAGCATCCTGGGGCAGTTTGGTCACCTGACCCGTCACATCTGCCTGGCTCTCTGTCAGCTTGGCCCTCTCATTGGCTCCTGGTGAATGAGGAGAGCACATCCATCACACTGTTATACCCATACAAGTGATATACTGTGCTGAACCTTGAAGAACAGAACACAGTGAAATAGAAGGTGCTATCAATTCCTATTAATAGTGGGCGGTGGGGAAGGTCGGGTTCCAACAGGAATAGCATCAGGGAGGCTACGACTCTGCCAACTAATTTCTTGTTCTGCTCCAGCCAAAGACAAAAAGCTGGAGTCATTTTGGTGCCACTAAATACACATTTGGACTTGCACAATCAGGACTTGGGGTCTCTGAACCCAAACCTCCCCGCTCTCATTACAGTGGATCAACCGCAGCTTCAATCCAATCAGGCCGTGACTGCAGCATTAGAAGAGTCCGGGGCAGACTCTCTGTCGGAAATTAGATTCCCCCCCCCCCCCCCCCACACACACACACACTAAAGGACTTTTCCCTCCCTGGTTTTCATTACCCCGGGGGTCCGACACGTAACAGTTCCCAGAAAACACACCGAAGATTAGCTCTGAACGCAATCAGCTCCGACGTGACATTAATTCCTGTCTGACCTGATAGGAGTGATGAGCTCAACCTCCCTCACCTTCCACGGCTATATCCTGCAGCTCTTTCAGAAAGTTTTGATGGCGTAGGATGGAAACCAAACGTTCATCTGCAAAAAAAAGAGAGGAGAGGAAGAGAGTGAGAGAAAGATAGAAAGAGAGAAAGACTAGAGACATGGGAGCGAATAGGTAATTTTCCTATACGTTTTTATGAGACTTGGCGGGAGTAACATGAACACAATGCATAGCTGCCTGTCAGTCATTTGCAAGGACTCAGCAGTTCAATTCAGTCTCAGAGAGTTAATTGCCCTGAAATATACAGCCTCTCCTTTCAACAAACAATTAATCATTGGGCTCTGAGAGAGAGAGAGAGAGAGAGAGTGTGTGTGTGTGTGTGTGTGTGTGTGTGTGTGAAAGAGAGAGAGAGAGAGAGAGAGAGAAAGAGTTAGGGAGAGAGAGCAAGGCGAAGAGATAACGGAGGTACAGAGAGAGAGAAAGAGAAGGAGAGAGTAAGGTGGAGACATAGGGAGGGATAGAGAGAGAGAATGAGAGAGAGAGGAAGAGAGAGGTGGAAATATAGCGAGGGATAGAGAGAGAGAAAGAGAGGGAGAGCGCATGGCAGAGAGATAGGGAGGGAGTGTTTCTAGTAAATTACAGCCGAGTCGAGCTTTTCTGCCTTTCTGCTGACCCAGAAAGAGTGCCGAGTCAACGCTCACACTCTTTCAGCACCGCCGCTTCATCCACCCACACCATCTCTTCTTCCTCCTTTCACCTCACCTCACTGCCAAACTCTTCCCTCCATCCATCTCTCCAGTGTTCCCTTTCTTTCTATCTCTCTCTCTCTTCCTCTCTCTCTCTCTTTCCTTGGCTTGCGTTTCGCTTTCGCCCAGGTGTTTGATCGTCTCGTGTCCGAGGCAGCTTCACCTCAGCGTATCAAAAGAGAACCACAAGAGAAACAACAAGCCGACGCACCTCGGGGAGCTGACTTCAGGTAGCAGCCTACTATTTTCACTTCTGCATTCCCTCTCTAACCCCACTGGCTGTGTAGCAGTTGCCAGCTCCCCGCTGTGCGGCACCCCCTCCATCAGGCGGGGACGGCCTCAGGCAAACATGGGTCTCTCCTCTGGAACAGGCGGTCCTGCTGACTGCTTGTTTGCACCATCAGGCAATGCTGTACTACCACAGGGAGCCACCGCTCTCGTGAAGGGACATAATCATGCTGTGTGTGTGTGTGTGTGTGTGTGTGTGTGTGTGTGTGTGTGTGTGTGTGTGTGTGTGTGTGTGTGTGTGTGTGTGTGTGTGTGTGTGTCTGTTAGTGCATTTACCAATTGTTTGCACGCCCGACTCTAACACACACACACACACACACACACACACACACAGAGGCCGCTACTGCACTGAGAGGGGAGAGGACAAATGAATCCCCTTTCATTGTGTGTTGTGTGAACACCTGGTCAAGCCGCAGACACATGAACTCAGGTGTCCACAGTGCTGCGCTGGCAGCCTTTTATACCTGTGTCATCCGAGCGCGTTCACCCGTGCGCTGTAATGACCTCCACTTATGATGAGACAATCATCTGCAGCGCAAACCCACTGGCTCCACCGTGAGAGGTAACAAATTGTACGACCGTGTGCACTGGAGCAAAAAATGGCCGGGACACACTGGGCATATAGATACAGCCACGGAGCCCAGAGACCTAAGTCCTCATCCTCATCCTCACTCAATACTCAGCAGCTGCTCCAGGGCACAATAACAAGCACGCTAACATCAGAAGACCTACTGTATCTCTCACAGGGATTGCCTGAGATGAGGTGTGGGGGAGCAGGGGGGTTCTTAGGAGAGAAGCAGAGTTGAAGCTCAGCTCACCTGTCCTTAGTATATCCAGGCACTGTTGACTGACAGGTAAGGGGTGTGGCCTGGAAAGAGCATCTGCGATTACCTCCACAATGCACTTCATCACCTGTAAAGGGGCAGGTGGATGAACAGGTAAAAGTGGTTACCAAGTGATAGGTACAGATACAGTAGGTATCAGACAAATTGCATTTACAATGGAGTGAAAAGATGGTTACTCTGATGGTGTAGGAAGTGGAGCGGGCAAAAGTGGAGTTTGAGCTTTGTCCAGAATGTTTTTCATCTGTGACTCAAAGTGAGTTTCAAAGTAGTACTAACTTTTCCTCGCTAAGAATCTAAACTCTTATGACCATTTTGTCCTCGAGGAATTTGTCATCCTGGCTTGAGAGCATCCTGAATTGTAGCATAACCATTAAATGCCGTATGGGAGACATCACAAAATGTACTAAGGCTTTGAAATTGGGGTTTTTTTGGGCTCCTTACTGTTTACCTCTTCTGCATCATACTGGCAGCTGGTCAAAAAGTCACACTTTGCACTGTCATTTGTCATTTTAATCAACCTTCCAAGGCTTTCATATCATTGTTAGTAAAAGTCGATTTTATTTATCTCTTATTCACTGCCTTTGTTGTTTATCTCATGGTCTCATCTACTGGATGGTAAGCTTCAGGGTCACGCATTTGACATTCTGCTGCCATATCAGTCCATGGCAGTATTGATTTCTTTCAAAGTCATGTGGCTTATCAAATCCAAGCGCAACTTAATACCAGCTAAAGTGCTTCGGAAAATGTTTACTATTTCAGACGAACCTCTCTATTGATTTTGTATAACACAAAAACATTTTGATGCAAAATATATTTCACCTAGCTACAGTCATAACATTGGCTCACAGATAATGAGAATTATCGCTTTGTTTGGCATCTGGAATTGAATTGGTCGCTTTTTTGTAGCCTAATGATTTCTTGCTGAGCGTATGGTTGGTCAGCTTTACAGTAATTGTCAGTAGCCTATGCAATACTTCGTGGTATAATATAGTAGATTAGGCTATTAATTTTGATTGACCTCAATCTGTCTCTTATATTTATTGGTGCGTTGTTGTTTGAGTTTTTAAAAGAAACTTGAATAGATGAAAAGCGCAAGAGATAGCAGGAGCTTATCGTTCTTTCATGCTCTCCTGAAGCTGTGCAGCTCGAGCTGAGAGCGCGGCACCCTTGAGACGAGCTGTCACATCGGTTCGGTGGGTTTAGACCATTAATCTAACTGCTCATGTTTCATACATGTATTCTTGTACGTTTGATGTAGATTAGTCTACAGTTTAAACATTTAAATGTTCATTAACAGAGTTAAAGCCTCACTTTTAAGACATTTTGAGACGTTTAAGTCCAACTGAGTAAAAATGCATGCAAACTTCGAGGGATGGTCTGTCTTACCCTGATGTCCTCATTCTCCCCTTTAGACACTGGTAATGGAGCAACTGTAGAGGATGAGAATAAATGTACATTTAGGCTATATAAACGCAGAAAGGCTGAGAAGGATTCGTCTAATGGCACATTGACATGTGTAACAGAAAACCAGAGCATATTAGATGCATTGGGTGGAAACCATAAGCGCAGATATTTCAACGAATTCTTAAATACCTCGAATAAAATCTAAAGTGGTTTGGAAAATAGCATATCTACAATTCACATGCACTATCTGTAACATATATTAGTCAAATATATGTATGGCAATCAGCTCCAGCTGTCCATTAAATTTCCGCCGCACTTGGAGCTGTCCTTGGTGCTGAGCCAAAGCAGCGCTTCGCCTCTTGACAAACGATTGAAACGAATAGAATATTTGACACAATTGTCAAAGCTAATGTTTCGAAATGCCATTCGCTTACCGTAATTAACCAGAGCCATTAACACAAGGCATCCCGTCGTAATCATTGTAGCGTTGACAATACGATGCAATCGCCGTTGAGATGTGAAGCGACAGACCTCTGTGACTACTTTTAACTTTGCTCTGTTGGAACCGAAAGAGTGAACAAGGGGGCTGTTCTCATGGACGCATTCTCTACGGAACTTGGGTGTTCTGGTTGGTTCTGAGGCACGAGGTGCAGAAACAACGTACCGCTACTCTGCCAGGGCTCTACGAGCTACTTACTGCAACAACACCTGCATTTTATAGGATGTGAGAGAGAAAGGAAATGACATCACCTCTGTTGGAGTGCTAGCAGAACACCTTTGCCTGAGATAGAGTAAGGTGTGTGTGTGTGAGTGTGTGTGTGTGTGTGTGTGTGTGTGTGTGTGTGTGTGTGTGTGTGTGTGTGTGTGTGTGTGTGTGTGTGTGTGTGTGTGTGAGTGAGTGAGTGAGTGAGTGAGTGAGTGAAGGGGAGTCCCTCTATAAATCAAGCTGATCAGAATCTGACCTGTGTTGCTGTCCTCAAAATACATGTTTTTCCAGAGGTTTTGCAAATTTAATTTGGGGATTGAGCCATTACCAAAATGGAGCAAACTCCAAAAGGAGAGCATGCACCAACAAAGACACTGCATAACATATACACTGATCATTTACATTCATTCATTTAGTGACTTGTAATTAGTTTACATTACAAGGGCCATTGTCCCATGCTCAAAGGCACAACAGTGGAAGCCGAGAATTGAACCTGCACCTTTTCATTGCATGCTAGCCCAGCTCCTTAGCCACTATGCGTCTGTTGCCTAGACTTCATTACATTACTGCCTCACTGGATTCAATCAGCACTATGATGAAGAGTACACAGGGGAGCCATATGTGTCTATGGCCGTCATGGAAATATGGACATGGTTAAGTATCCGCCTGAAATGTAAAATCTAAAACACTCTGGGTATTTTAGACACATGCACAGACAGACATTCAGAGGGAGGGAGTTGCTTTTGTTATAACCAAACTTTTCACATGTCTGTTGAGATTCCAAAGCCATGATATTATAATGATATCATAGAATGAATTGTTGTGATTGGAAAAATCCCCCCTCTGGACTTTTTAAAAAAAAAACATATAGCCTTGCGTCAGTAAACAGATCATTACACGTATTTAAGCCTGTCTCTGTGGTAGCAGTTCTAAACGAGACAAAGAACATGTAAGCTCCTCTGCAGACTACCACTAGTATCTATTGTCTGAAAAGGATGGGTTGCTAGGACACTGCTTGTTAAAAATACAGGATATTACCTCACCAATGCCAGTCTCCCTCTACTCTGTTTTCTAAACAAATAGACAAATGTCACATATGGACATAATGGAAAATGTTGCGTGACTCAATATGATACCTTCTTCTGTGTGTGTGTGTGTGTGTGTGTGTGTGTGTGTGTCTCAGCATTTAGGAGGGGTGCATGGGATAAACAGATGAAGTAGGTATTTTGAGACAAGCAGACAGGGCAACCATACC
Organism: Sardina pilchardus; assembly: GCF_963854185.1. Taxonomy (NCBI): domain Eukaryota; kingdom Metazoa; phylum Chordata; class Actinopteri; order Clupeiformes; family Clupeidae; genus Sardina; species Sardina pilchardus. The sequence goes on along the minus strand of NC_085005.1, from coordinate 11,296,998 downwards.
CAAAGATATAGGTCTATAGATGTATAGATGGACAGACAGAGACAGAGAGAGAGAGAGAGAGAGAGAGAGAGAGAGAGAGAGAGAGAGAGAGAGAATTATTCATTTGGTATTGCATTCTCTACCATTCTCTTTTTTATATTTCCTTCTCCCGAATAACCTGGTGAAGATCCATTAAAAAATCATAATTAACACCTGTCACCTTATGTTGACATTAAACAAAAGGCTAATACGGTCTCATCTCATTTTCATCTTATTTTCTATGCAACCTGACATGACACCAAAGCACACAGAAAGCTCATACTTGTTAAACGCATGGCAACCAGTGGCCAGGTGATACCAAATTATGATAAATAGTCGTCAAACGGAGTAGGCCTATGTATTTAATTTCCTCTAGGCCCGTTTTGCTTTCTCACAGATTAAAATGTCCGTTACCTGTCACCCCATGTGATTTATGCACTTCAGGACACCGTTTAATTTCCACGGCAGATTCCCTTGCTTTCATGCCCTGAATTCATCCTAGGCGCTTATCATGCGTGTGATCGGTGATGCAACACGTATTAAAATCTGGTTAGTTGTGGAGTGGGAGATTTGACTATCTAGTCCCATTGGTCTTGGCCTTTATTAAATGCAGGATGTGTCAGAGCGTCATTCCGCAATCTGCGCTTCTGCCAAAAAAGAAGAATCTGTGACTCACTTTAGTTCTTTGCAGGAAGGCTGCATGTGTCTGTAGATTTGAGATTCATCAGACTCTTTGAAAAGCAGTTGGCTTGCTAGAACAAAGAATAGTGTGAGAGCCAATGGTTTCTTGTGTATTTCTTTTTTTCATCTTTGCAAATACTGTTTTTTCCTTCAGAGTGACTCAGATACTATGATATTCAACCGTTCCAGTCGTTTGAAGGCACCAGTATTTCTTTGAAACCATACACCACAGTTGAGGTGCACAGTGCGTTGTAATATTGGTGGCATGTTTGGTTGGAGGCTCATTGTCTTTTCACCTGTAACAAAAACAATACGTCATACAACTCTAAATTTCAGATGTTCACTGTTTCTGTATTACAACAAATGCGTTGACACGCTCTAAGGATTAAATTGAATCAGTCTCGCATGGACATTGGCTTTAATTAAAAAGCTTTAATCAGAAGCAAGCCAGACAGTAGTTTGTGTGATGTTTTTTTTCCAGTATCAAATTTCCTATTTCTCTATCAGCAAAGATGATAATCGCTGACATAATAAAGGGAATTTGCCATCACCCATGAGTGCTGTTTGCCTGGTATCAAATGTGGCTACAGTGCTGTTTGCTTAAGCCAGGCTTTCAAAAGACAAAACAGGGCGCATACGTCCCTGCTTAATATAGAAATCACCTGCACATTCAGACAGGCAAAAATCTGAGCGCACCTGCTTGAAACCAGTGTTTTACTGACTGTCCTTGCTTTCCATTGTAACTCCATCTAAATGCTTTTCCATTTAGCACATGAGAAAGGCCTTCTTATGAGTACAGCATCAGTGAGTCAACTGTTTCTGTGGGCAGTGGAAAGTAGTTGTCAGAAGTATTGGTGAAATGATTAGACACAAACGGCATGGCCAGTCTCCACAGGAACTCACACAGAACTCATGTAATCACCTGAGCTGCAATTTACCATTAGATGCCCAGTCACTGGTCAGTAATGCTGAACTCCATTCAAACTTCTGTTCTGCACTGACGTCTCTTTCTGTTGTTCTGTATTGACAAAAAGCATCTCAGTGATTCCAGTGTATTTTTTTAAGCAAGCCTCAACTTGTAGCCTCCATGAACATTATATGCCATAAATAATGACCTGATCTCACTCAATTAACCTTAAACTGTTTAAGTACTTAATGGTCTTTTTCACATAGCTTTGCATTCATTCAAAAATATACTGAACACACACACCTATCATGGACCCTCAAATGTTTAAAAAAAATGGTCACAATGGATCAAATGACCTTGGATATCATATTATTAACCTTAGACGTGAAGATCTTTCATAGATAATCTATACTAAAGCTGTAGGCTTTAGCAGTGGGCAATTTCACAATACGTTCTAAGGTTTTTCATTGTCATTTGCAAATAATATAATAATAATAATAATAACCATTATTAGTATCATCATCATCATCATCATTTAGTGACTTTATGAGTCTGTATTTCAGCCTGTTTAATCTTAAACGTATACAGAGATTTGAATGGTTTAGAACATACTGGAAGTAATGGAAAACCTATTTTCAAGCAGGTGTAAGCTATTCAAATATTTGAAACCTACTGTCAGGCTTAAACAAACAGCCCAGGCCATTAGGGCAAGACAGAGAGCAGTGTTAGCTCTGGAATGGAATCTCCAGTCACCAACATAGCACAGGTTAGAGATGTTCGTATGGGGCAACACCTTTCATAGATATCAAATAGACGTTTTTCATCGGAGGCATAGGCATAACAAAACGTTCTTTTATTCTTTCATTTCCGCTGCAGGTTGGTGTCCGTAAGTGGCTTAAGCAGGCCCTCATTGTGTATTTCGACGTGAGATGTCACTGGAGTCGAGGGACCGGTGTTCTGTTGGGGGGAGAGGGGGGGAGCCTGAGAGCACGTCTCAGGTTGCAGCCTCCAAATGCGGTTATCTCATTAGTCGGGGGTGCGGCGTGCCCCTGGTCTGGTTTACCTTTACGCAGGACCTGCTTTTAGAAGCCGCGCTATTGTTCTTTCCACAGATTTCCCTTTCCTTTCTGCTTCCAGCCACTTAATGAGTTTGAAACCCGTGCTGCCCCTGAACCAGAAAAAGCTTACGTAATTACTTTTCATCCGTAAACAAATTAGAACTGCATTACATTGGGGCTAAATCTGACTTGCACCTGGTCCCTGTCTAACCTCCAATTAGCCCGACCGCTTCCTGATCAAGATATGATGTTTTAGAGATGGTTCAAATGTCCCCTCTTTTTGGACATGACTGGAGTGTGATTACCCTCTGTTGAGATTTAGTGCATAGATTATGATATGAAAAAAAGGAACAGCTTCCACACTGGCAAAAGCAAAAAGCACATCACATTTCATAGGAGTGGTAGACCCGACGGCTTTCCTATCTATCGACAACTGACTTCTCACCACGTGCCAGTACTGGCCATCGCAAGGGTTAGGAGCGACGGCAGTGTGACGGCACAAATGTGAAATCGACCTCTAGTGGTCACTACAGAGATTACGGTTGTACAGAGTGAAAAAAGACCTTGAAAGAAATATTTACATCAAATGGTCAAAGCCTCGTTTCGGAAAGCACTTCAAAACAGTCAGACAACAATCACTAAGAACGTGTCCAGCTCTGGGTCAGTGGTCCAGAGCGTCACAGGCAGGTGAGAGCCACGGTAGTCCGAAGGAGGAGGTAGGTGAGGGGCAAGAGACAGCTGAGCGCCGAGGCCCTCTGCCCGCTGGAGGTCGAGACGTCTTCTGATGGAGTCGTGGTCTGCCCGTTCTCCACGGCACTGGGCTTGGTGAAGATGAAAGGGTGATCCTTCACGTGGGAGAGGACAGAAACATGGCAGACAGGTTAGTGCAGGGCTGAGAGACAGGAAATGATCTGTGCCTGAAATGATCCAAATACATTGAAAGACAATGTAGAGAATAGCCTTTCTTGACATCATACATGGCTGAGCTCAAGCCTGAATTAAGGCACCACGCCTGAACTCTATCAGGCCTGTTAGTGTGAGCCAGTACGGGAGCCTGTACAGTAATTTCCCGCATATAAGCCGCATTGTGTAGTCCTGTGTACGGGACAGTGTTTTATGCAAGTTAAAAGAAACAAAACCTTATTAACACCATATTAACTGCCCCCATGTATAAACCTCATAGCTGAAGAAATTTTGCAAAATCAATGTACAAGCCGCGGCTAATAGTCGGGAAATTACGGTAAGTGACCGTGGACTGCGCTGTGGGCTGTTAAGATGCCCAGACTGGATGTGTGCTCACCGGTGGTGGACATCTTAGTGGAATGGGGTTAGAGAAACTCTCTACCATGAACTTTTCTCCCTCAGCTTGGAACTGTACAAATGACAATTTTCAAAAATGTCAACAAATGTCAGAGAAAGCCATGACAATCATCCAACCATAATTATATTATATAATGTTTTCGGTCATTTTTGGTTTGCGTAGAGTGGGACATCCTTCCTTAACAGTGAAAGAAAGCTATGTTAGGAATAACCTGTGGTGGCTTCAGTAAAAGAGTATGACTCATATAAACACTATCGCACCATGTTGTTCCAAAGGCCCTTGGCCAGCTCTTCGTGTCCTTTCATGGTGAAGTGGAAACAGTCTGGTGTGAAGAAGCTCATGTCAATCTTCCCATTCTGACAGTGGACGTTCAAGACATCAAGAGGAGAGGAAAAGGATTGACATTACTGCTCCAAAATGTTTTGACAGTTTGATAACAAGTTATCTTTGCAAACCTGAAGTCATAGCCTCAAAATGTTACATAAATATAAACATTTCAAATGATTTGACTGGCTGCTCAAAATGTCAACACAAGAGAGAAATAAACAAGATGAATACAGACATTCATACAGGGCATACTGAAGGTTATTAAAAAACAGGGCTTATTTCATTGAAGTGGCAAAAGACTTCCTTTTGCTATGTACAGGGCTACATTTTGGAAAATGTTTTAGAAGGTGAACTACATGTTTTGCTATTCGTACCGGAAGCCGTGGAGGATCCGCATATTTGAGGAAGGGTTGAAGGACCACGGCAAAGTCCGTCTTGAAGAATCGATCTGTGTAGAGCAGCTGCTCCAGCCGTTTCTGCGTGGGTGGGCGGAGGAGAGAGTTAGGGTACGATTCACCAGGGCCTTCATGCCCTGCTAAACTACAGTAGGAGCTCTCAGAAGCTACATGCGCTGGTGAATATGTGGAAAGAATGGGACAAGTAGGTCAAAATGATCATCACTAATTCTGGGTAGATTACTAATGTGGGTCTTATTCTTTTTTCCCCACCAAGCTCTATAATTGCATTCTCTCTTTTCATTTGATTGGCCAGACCTGCAGTAACTCAACTGGTATGTCATGCATGTCAGTGCATGTCAACAGTTTTTGCATTTGCACTTGTTTATGCATTCATTAAAGGAGAACTTTTCACATAAATCTGTTTCTTGAGGTCACTGAGTACTCTCGGTATTTACAAAAGGGGGGCTTTAAAAGCATGACCCCAGAGTGTAGCACTGTAGCTGCAGGAACTCCTAATATGTAGTGCCGATTTTCTTCCATATTGACAGTACTCGATGACCGCGACAAACAGAGATCCATGTGAAAAATTGCGTTCTGAGTTGAGTTCTCCTTTAATGCTTTAATGAATGCATAAACAAGTCTCCCAATGCGTCCTCTGAGTATCATGGGGTGGCGTGTGCCTAAAGTAGGAGTGACACACCTGAAACTCCAGGTTGACCGACACCAGTTCCTTCAGATCAGCTGAGCCGGTCGCTGGCTTCACTAAACAGGAACAGAAAGACCTGCACAAAACAGAACCAAACGCATTTCCAGACACAAAGGCCCGGTTTCCCGTACGTGGATTAAGCCTGGTCCCAGACAAAAAGGCTTTTTCAATGGAAATCTCCATTGACGTTCTCTTTTAGATGAGGACTAGGCATAATCCACATACATGAATCCAACCCAATGTGTTTGAATTGAACTCACAGGAAAGCAAATACAAAAAAAAGGAAATGACTACATTTGTGTTTTGGGATGCAATTACAACATGTTATATTTGCATACATTTTGAGCATAATGCACGCTTGGTATAGCAATCGTATAACATACAAGTTTGTAATAAACAAGTTTGTGATATTCATCCAAGGGGGTTAAAGCATACAAAAGGACTGGAAAAAAAGGAAATTCTGCTATTTTGTAGTATTCCAGTGATCAGTCATTGTACAGCTCATTGTACAGTTTGTCATTGCACCACAGGGTGGTTTAGCTCCCTGAGGAATGAAGCACTAAAACAGTCATAAAAACCCTTGGCATTCACCCCAATTGTGAACATTATATTCTGTAGTGGTTGGTAGAGTATAAAAGTGGATAAAACTGCTGACAAGGACAGAGACATCAGTGTTCACTGGCCTGAACGGTGATCATTACGCTTTACACTCGTAGTTAAAGATCATCAATCTTCGGAAATGGCCTTTTTCATCCACTTATTGCCAAGTTAGCACTGAGGCCTCTGCTGTTGAGGGGCCACTACTCTACGAGAAGTATTTGTCATTCAGAGAGCATGAGAGTCAAGCATGCACAAAGGTCAGATATGACCAATGGTGATTGTTTTAGCCGGCCAGCCTAGTCGCGGTCACATGACGTGGGGTGAAAGGTCAAATACCTCTGGAGCAGGCAGCCTGGGGTGGGTTTCTGCACCTCCCTTAGGGTCTCCATAGGCAGAATCTGCACCACGTTCACTATCATCCGTGGAACCTACCGGAACACACAGCACAATGTATTTTCATCCAGCGTTTTGTATCTTCTTCCAGCTTGTATCTTGTGTCTTGTATCTGGGACTATATTTCCTGTGATGTGTTACTCAAAAATGTATGCATCTTATCTTATCTTGTGTTTGTATATCTTAGCGTGTACTTTGCTGAATATATGTAAATGTACATGGCATGTATTTAGGGAGAAAAAAAAAACATTCACGACAGTTACAAACAGAACGGCCTTTTCCAAGAGAGCACCAGACAAAAAAACTAAAACTAAAGCAAGAAACTTGGACAAGTTGAAGATGTACAGATATACAAAGTAGTGTAGATATGGATGATCTATTCCACTGACTGCGATCAAAGCAGAAATCTCACCTCGTTCATCAGCATTTCCAAGGACACGGTCATGTAGTAGATGAAGTTTTCCACTGAAAAGAGGGACTGAAAGAAGAAGGCAGAAGATGAAATATGAAATGTGCCATTCCAATCAGCCAAGGCACTTCACCTGCTGGCAGCATTTGTTGACGGCTTTCTTGTGTGGCAGTCAATATTATATAAATATATATATTGTATGTATAAATAAATTGGGAAAATCTCTGAAGGCTGTCCCAGTAGAGAAACTGCTGTCGCTCTGAATGTGGTGATTCAGCATCAAGCAGTAGAACTGAGGTGAACACGTGTGGTGACGTGGTCTCTAAACTTCAGTGCACAGAACTCTGGAGAGACAACACAACTTCGCTCCTGTCCGTTAGCCATACCTTGTCTTTGCAGTAATCACAGATGTCATTCATGCCTATAAGGATGGTCAGAAGCTTCCAATCTTCATCAAAATCTATGCCCTGCAGCATCACACAGGTTCTGTTTAAAGCTTCAAAGAATTTCTTACAAATGGCATTTTCCACAAACAGCAAAACGTTACTATTTCCAAATATAGCTATGATGTACTTATGATTTTACCTGGTATGTTTTCAGAGTGTCAATGAGATGTCTGACCTGTCCAGGGAGATTACTGAAAGAGAGGCATTCATCAAAGTTTAAATGCGCAAACATAAACATATTCACACTTAATACAACACTGCCCTTACATTGCCTTATCTCAATATATGCAATCAAGATAACCCGTTAAATCATTCTGATCACGATCAATAAATAGACTGTCTGAAGATGATGCACAACAGCTTCCTTCCTGCACAAATGCAACCATTATTTATTACTGACAACACTGAGGCTGTAAATGGACAAGGATAAATTACGCGGGTCGGAATGTATTCCTCTGTATTTACTTAGGCTGAAAGTAATAAAAAGACATTTTAAAAGGAACTTTACCTACACAGAATATAAATATCTGAGAGTGTCCTGAGACAAGATGACATTCAAATTATCATTTTGTTTCCCCACTGTATGTGATTTTCTCGACAAACTGGGAAATACTCAAAAACAAGGAAATTCACAGACCGATGGATTGTCATGACAACACTCACAATGTGTTGTGTCCAGTGACGGCCAGGTTGAAGCCGGTCTCACTGAGGGGTGCAGGGGTACCGTGGACCGTCTTGGTGGGAGCTGGACCAATCAGGTCAGGGTTGAAGAGCCTGATAATGTCTGGGGAAAAACAAATGTGACTGACTGTTCTAAGAACAGTACCATTTTTTCAAATTTAGAAGCCTTACTTTACTTGATACTGGTTAACATTTCTGTCAAGGCCTTTGAGTATCAAAATAAACAGATACGTAATCAAATACCTTAGTTAACCAATTAAATAAATTAAACGTAGGCTAATAACTTTTTTCCAACAATATCATGGCTTACAGCCATATCTTTTTGTGAATCCTTTTCTATTTTTCTTTTAATTAATAAATGACGTGGTCACATGATCAAGATTGTATGCTCTTTTAAAAGTCTTTAAAAAAACAAATTGAGCAAGAAACTTCCCTTTGAGTATCCCATGGAAGTATGGTCAAAATTACTCCAAGACAACTTGGTGTGAGACTGCAGCTTTATTCTCCATACCAAGAGCATGCTACCCACATGAAATGTCAAAGCAACAAGCCCACATATCTGTGCCTGTGGCTGAGATACCATAGCACCCATGGAAAAATCACAAGATGCCACCCCCCATACAGTGATCCATCTAACCAGCTGGTATTAACGGAGAGAAGAATATTTACAAATCCCCCTAATGTGTGTTTGTATTGGTATCCCCCTGGGATCAGCACCATCAGATACTGTACAAAAAACATACTTCTCACTAATGATTCCCACAGCAGGAGGCTTCATGGACAAAGGAGAATGAAGGGAACCATATTCTCCTAGCACATATGCATGATTAAAGTAAACATTTCATTAAATGAGAAACTTAACAATTATACCACAGAAGCCATTGACAATCTCTCCCAAGATCCTCCAAAAAGCATGTTTTTCCACTGCAAACGGTATGCATGGTCATGCGTTGTGTGTGCCCAGAGGAAAACAGTTTTCTTTTCTGTCACCTACCAAAGATTTCAAGAACACTCTATTGTTTTTAAAATGTACTGCGTAAGACTGGAGACAGCTCTCTGAATGGATGGGCTGGTCTTTTACAGTGTGTTTGCAGTCTGCAAGTGTGAGAGAGTGAGACAAGGAGAAGGGGAGAGGAAAACCAACAGAGAGATGAAGATATGGAGAGAGGGAGGGAGGGAGGGAGAGAGAGAGGGAGTGAATTTGCAGTCTGCAAATGTGGACAGAATACAGCACTACAAGTGGAACTCACTTGCAAGCGTGATGACATCTTCAAAGGTTCCATGGCCTCCAATGCTATGAGATCCAAACAAACACCACAAAAAAGGAAATTATTACTGAACCTGCTTGGACAGTCTCTCAAAAGAAGTGCTAGCAAACAACCAGTATAAAATTACTAATCACATCACATCACAACCCCTAGTTTAAGGACCGTCAGACATGGCGAAATAAATTCACCCTCAGAAAACACAGTCATTGATCAAGAGTGTAGTGACCGAAGACAACTTGCCTCCATGACACATGACGGAATTCTATAGGTATTCCCAGGACGTTCGTTGCATTCGCACCAATGGCTGTCTGCAAAGTCAGACAAGCAATTGAATTAGCGCATTCTCAGACTCAAGTTTGTTGTGTTCAATTGAAAACACTGTCTCCTCGGCTAGCTGTCACAACAAACAATATCAAGTAAAACTGATTTGAAAATCTCATCCATAACCTTAGTAAGTCAATTTGTGAATAGAGGACTTCCTCTCCAAATGTTCACGGCAGTGTTCTGTTTCCATCACAACAGATGGCCCTGACACAGATTATGTTCATAATTAGAACTCGACACGTTGTCAACAGGAAACTGTCCCCCACAGACACAAAGATGGTCCTGAGGAGAGTGCTGTGTGTCTGCAGGCACTCGCAAACTTACCTGAAATCAATTCACTCATTTTATGAACAAGCCGTTAACTTCATCACACCCTGCATAATTACACATCAGGCATCACAGTGGGTGTTACTAATGTAATATCAGGGATATCAGGGATATCAGGGATATCAGCCGAGCAACTCACAGTCAGCGAGTCTCCAAGTGCCGCTATCACTTTGATGTCTGCAGCCTTCACCATTTCCACTGCCACAGACAGAGAGAGAAACAGAAAGAGGGGGGGAGTCATCCAAGCAGACACTTAAAAGGCAGCCTGCATAGCCTATTCTGAGTTCTTCTAGGAGCTGACAAGGAATCATAATCAGAGCTAGCTGCAGACCAAGAACGTCACACATGTGACTCCTTTGATAACACCAGCAAGGAGCTGCACAGGAGCAATCGTGACAGTTACTGCTGATAAGGAGACTTTTATTTTTAATTAAATCCCTAAGACATCTGTACTGAACAGTCATCACTGTAAAGGTCTCGATTTTAATGACGTGCAAAGTTTGAAGTCTAACTAAGGCTACAATGAAAGATTGTTGAGCTGGAGTGCTACCTGGAATTTGTGATAGTGCTAGATGGTGCTCTTTGGTCAAAGGCTTACTTAGTATCAAAAAATGAAAAGCTACCAAGTAGAATAAGTAGTAGTAGAATAAAGGCATTTTAAACTTTCTAACTAAGGCTAATTCAATAAGCTGGCAAAATCTATTTGGGAGTTTAACACCGTGAGCAAGATCCTAAGCAGTTGTCCCATCAATGGGTCAGCTCAAAACTCTCACAAGCCACATAATAGCTTTTAGTTTGTGCACAAGACACGCTGCTCATTGACTGCACCGCTGCACTTTGCCCCTCCATTCAAAATGAGATGAATAAAGTGGACAGGAGCTGTTGTCCGAGCCATGTGTGCCTCACCTGAGGTGGGGACAGAGGGGGAGGGAGTCATGTCGGTGCACTGGAAATGAGGATGCTTGAAGTCGGCGGGCCGGGTTTTCTCCGGAAACTCCTGAAGGAAGCACAGCCACAGGGCAGGAACAGGACAGCAGAGGTTTATGTGCCACCCGCTTATAGGGTCTGAGCTGCTCAGCTACCGGAACTCACAGTTTATATCTCTAGTCTCACTGCAAATACCACATCTCATCCCATAGCCTTTTCTGTGTTGTATCAAGACACAGACACATCTAAATGCCAGCAGAATACTTCATACAGTAATCCATCACACTGAGCACCAAGTAAACAAAGTCTGTGGCATCCTAGAGCCCCCTTCATTCAAGACAACTTCCTGATTTTGACCAATGATCATGAGAAGAAGGGAAAAAAGTATCCGATAGTACCCTTTTAAGAGCCTCTTCACTGTAGTGCCTCAGTCCCTCTTCGTACTCCCACATCCAATCGCTGCCTTAGAAAGGAGGGAAACATCCTTAATTCCTCTTCATCCCTGCGTATCCCGACTAACACACGGCCAACAGGGCAGGAGCCATTGACATTCCCATGACACTGAACACAGTGGACGGCCTCAGTGGTAGAGAATGAGGTTCCTCTTTCAAACATGGCTTCCTTCATCCATAGTGACACCCATAATCCTCTGCTTCGCTGCTAGGGGCCATGTTTGAAGAGGGGTTTTTCTTTCCTGTTTTGATTCTATTGGTCCCACAAAGCTAAAAAAAAATGCAGGTGCAGACAAGCGTACGGGCTCACACAATCGCACTATGCCAACCACCTCCCCCCTCCCCCTCAACTACATGTGTGCTCACCAAAAGCTTGTGCTGGTGTGTTTCAGGAGAAAAAACCCACAATCTCACACACACGCACACACACACACACACACACACACACACACACACACACACTACGAGCGCAATACCGAATATGTCACTGAGCCCTGACTCGACTCCAGTTGGTTCCAGCGCGTTTTACCTTTGCCAGGGAAGGGGGCTAGCACGCATGTTACCACGGCGATCAAAAGCCACTCCATGGTCCAGCGTTGCTGGCGTAGAGCACAATGTGACACGCGAGGGCGAGCCGGGCCATTATATTCGCAGGACCCCCGGATCTCCCCCACCCAAAATAACTGTGACAAAGTCCAGCCGTGCGCCACTGAAAAAGAGCTCCGCGTCACGTAAGCAGCGAGGAACAGAGACCGGGAAGTTACTGGGAAGTCTGGGAAAGCAGCAACTCCACACGCACAAGCGGAAAAATACAGAGATAGAAAATACATCAATGAGGAGGCATTCGCTGAAAATGAAATGCATAAATGGCATGTCATAGAGGGGAAATTAGCAATCATGGACAATTTGGCACCTGAGGGGCAACAGCTATCTAACCTGGAAATTGATCAATGCCATTAAAAATGTGATCATCTCATCTGGTTTATAACAAAGATTGTACTGCGGCATTAAAGGGCCCTAGAATCTTTGGTTCATAGATTCCATGACGGAAGAGCACTATCACACTATGTTCATACAATATGCAGCTTTTGTAGCTTTTTACAAAAAAAAAAGAAGAAAAAAAAACAGACACTGATGCCTCTGTTGTGTGGCCAAGGGTCATTTTAATTTCTTCCTTACAAACTAGGCAGGGTAAAAATGAAAGTCTTTAAGCCACTCTATGTGCAGGTTCCTACCAAGTTTCCACTGTGCAGTTTCCACTTTGTCTACAGATTGATCTTGATGAGCTTGATGAGGGGCAGGAAATGAAGATCACCATACATGTCCATGCTGATGTCCATCATATCCGTTACTGGATAGAGAAGGCAAGAGTCAAAAAAAGAGACGTGAAAGCCAGAAATCAGTTCTCGGTTCAGGGATTTTCCTCCCATCAGAAGTCGATACATTTACTATTGCCCTGTGAACTGACATGAACTCTCATCTCACAAATATTTCACACAAAATCCAAATGCGCTCAAAGAAGAGAAGCTACATCCAGCATCTCAAGACACATTTAAAATAATATTTCCTTGTTCCTTGTCCAATTGCGTCTGAGCATGTTGTTAACTTCCCAAAAACATAGTGTTAACCACTGAATGAATCTATCCACATTGTTTGTTTGTTTTAAATATATTGCAAAGCACTGATATATAAATGAAAATTAGAATTCACCAAGTGCTCTCCACAAGGGTATTGCTTCATTAAGTAATCAAAGGCCCTTAAAAGCGGTCAAAGAATGGACTTAAACAAAGCCGACACAGATGCATTAAGTATGTAGCTGGCAAGGGGTTGAGCTTATTTTTCAAACAGCAGCCGAATCACCAAGCTGAAGTTGCACTCAAACCACTTCATCCTTCCACTTTGGGTGGCTATTCAGCCATTACAATTGAGAGAATAGTCTGAGAGAGAGGACAACGTAAAGTTTGTGAAACATCATGCAAAAAAACAAAAAAACAAAAACAAACAAACAAACAAACAAACAAAAACAGTTGTAATCTCAATTATTAATTATTGTCAGATTTATTTTTTACATCAATAACAACACGCTACTCCCAAACATCCCTGGTAAATTCCGCTGAAGGGCTGTCAACAGTGTTCCTCTGGTTCTTTTCCTGAATGGGACATATGTGCCTGAAGAGCATGTTCTCCAACAGAACATGCCGGTCAACATCAACGTCTTTCGTTGCTTTGTTTTTTTAAAAGAAAATACACAACATAGATGACATCTTCCAGTTGACCTCATATCAGAAGACAAGTGATGATAAATCATATTGCTAGCCAAGAAATGTACGGAAGCTACAGAGAAAAAAACAGAAATAAACATCAACAGGCAGGCAAAAATCGATTTAAAAACGTTCTTTTTTTCCCCATTCATTAGCATTCATTTTCTTCTATGTGTCCCAAGCGCTAAGCAAACCCTACTCATTCTCCCTGACCACTCTGGACAGTGCGCTTTAAACTGACCACAAGGGAAGGCGCAGACCGGACATTTTGTCGTCTTTCATTCAGTCTATTCCTTTCGTTGACAGCGTTCCGTCTTGAGGCTGATTAGGAGGGTTCGTGGTGTCGTGGCGTTGTCATGCGTCATCTTGAGAATGACCTCTTGACCCCACGTGGGGAGACGGGAGATTTTGTCTGGGAACACCGTGATGCGTTAAAGGGACACTCGTTTATATCTCGTCTCTCAGTTTCTCTGTCCACTTTTGTCCACTGTTGTGTGAAGCAGAACTGAGGAGTGCTATGGGATGACCAGGGCTGGGCTGTGTGGGGCAAGTGCTGGAGAAGCCTTGGGGAGGGGTATTGATGGATCAACTCAGGAGGAATAAGTCAAAGAAGGGGGGGGGGGGGGTGATGCGTAGTTAATGGTCACCTCCGTCCGGCATTGGGCAGTTTCCTAGGAGAGTGAGGGGGGTAACAGATGAGAGGAGCTTCTGATTTGAGTCTCTTGGCGCTCCTCATCGCCCTCTCCTCGACCCGCTCTCTCCCCCACCCCTAGTGGCGATGTCTGAGGGGTGAGGGGGTGAGGGGGTAGTGTCTCACTGCTCCTCGGGCATGGCGGGCCCTGGCTGGTCAGGCTGGTCAGGCTGCTCGGCGGGTCTCGGGGGCACCGGAGGCGGGCGCGGAGGAGCCTGGTGCTGCCTCTGGCGGTAGGCGATGACGGTGCCCAGGAGCAGCGCGATGACTGTCATCAGGTACAGGTCCCACTCAGGGCCCAGCAGCTGGTCCAGGTCCACCTGAGTGAACATATCCCTCAGCTGAGAGAGAGAGAGAGAGAGAGAGAGAGAGAGAGAGAGATAGAGAGAGAGAGAGAGAGAGAGAGAGATAGAGAGAGAGAGAGAGAGAGAGAGAGATAGAGAAGAGAAAAGAGAGGAGAGAGAGAGAGATCGATAGGTAGATAAATAGATAGATAGATAGATAGAGAGAGAGAGGAGAAGAGAGGAGAGCGAGAGAGAATTGAGAGTAGAAAGAGAGAAGAAAAAGATGGAGCAAGAGAGGAAAGTGTGTGTGTGAGAAAGTGTGAGAAGGACCAAGAACAGACAAATTGGGATTGAAAGGGGGAGGAGAAAAAATATAAATAAAAATAAATAATAAAAAAAATAATAATATACAAACTCATTATTGTTAGGTTTGTGCTCTATTTGTACACATCAAGTGTAAACACTTCAGCACTTTGTGTGGGTGTGTTTGTGTTTGTGTTTGTGTTTGTGTTTGTGTGTGTGTGTGTGTGTGTGTGTGTGTGTGTGGCGTACATTGAGATCCTGCAGGTACTGCAGTGCGTAGACGACTCCCAGCTTGCACAGTGCCAGGAACACGGGCACCTGGGCATCAGGACTGGCCTCAGCTGCCATGTCGTAGAAGCGCTTGGCCAGGTGGATGTCCTGCAAGAGAGAGACCAGAGTCAGAGCCTACACTGGTGTCTGTTTCATTCAAGTTAAGTCACACACACAATGGCCCTCATTTATGACACGTGCCTGGACCAAAAACAGGCGTAAAACAGGCGTACGCTTGTTTCCGCGCAAAATATGGCATTTATCAATGTGAACGTGATCGGTGCTATACGCTCAAATCTCACGTCTAGTCTGAACACGTCTGAACTCGCATACGCAAGCTTTTCAGGCGGCATAGCACTGTGCAGCAGTAAATCGCATATTATATTGACACATTTGATGGCTTAGAATAGCCATAGGAGATGATTATACTTTCTCTTTGGCAAACGCAACATTTATGAATTATATATTTTAAATCATTTTCAAAGGGTAAATTTCAGTGTTGTATGGTTTTGTAATGAATGTATTTATAGTATGATGCGTTCTCTCTGCGAAAATAAAGTCTGTTGCGCGAATCGCTCTAGCTTCCCGCCTTCCTTGATGACAGCTTCTAGCTGTCAAAATTAACAAGGATCAGCTGGACGTGTCTGTGGCTCGAGATCACTAATGATCTCTTTTAGACGTATAATACACCTTCATGTCATAAATTCTAGGGGTGAGGCCATTAAAATGAGTATATATAGGGGCGTGATATTTAAATTCCGCTTGTTTCCAGCCACCACATTTATCAACACGCGTTTATTCTTACGCTAGAATTGGAGTGAAAGTTTGATGAATCACACGTGAGCCTCGTAGTAAGATGGTTTCTGCGCTCAGATATACGCTGGTTTGTACGCTCGGTTGATAAATGAGGGCCAGTATGTGGAGAATGTGAAGATCAGGACACATTCCTATTAAATTGAGAACTGGTACGCGCAAGTACACACACACGCTGTGAAGCATTCAGCAGAATTCAGTGTATTATTGAAGTGTGTGTGTGTGTGTGTGTGTGTGTGTGTGTGTGTGTGTGCGTGTCCTTCACCTGTTTGATGCCCAGGCCCTTCTCGTGCATGTAGCCCAGGTTGAACATGGCCTGGGCACTGTTCTGCTGCTCCGAGGCCAGCCGGTAGTGCATGACGGCAGTCTCGTAGTCCACATCCGTACCGTAGCCATAGAAATGGTAGTCGCCCAGCTTGATACGGGCCACTGTGTAGCCTGCTCTCACACACACACATACACACACACAGACACACATAATACATGGCTGTCAAAACAGAGGTTCAAAGTAAGATTCATTCTACAGCTGTGATCATCTTGGCCGTGCAAAATTCTTACAACTATTTAGTGACCCCAGTGATGCTCCTGAATTCACAACACCGCTAAAATAATGAGCCTTAACCGATTTAGAGATCGATAGGCAAACCAATCGTGCTATTCCAGCGAGCCAAATGCAGCTATCTGTCCAATGGAAGCTGAAGCTCCAGGTCTTCCTCGGTCATGATGAATGGGCTAGCAGAGCTCATCCTCAGACTGGTGCCATGCTGCTGGTGAGCACAGTTCATGTTTTGGCCTGTGAGCAGCGTGTGTGTGTGTGTGTGTGTGTGTGTGTGTGTGTGTGTGTGTGTGTGTGTGTGTGTGTGTGTGTGTGTGTGTGTTGACCACTGACCCTGGACAGCGGCTCTGGTCCAGTGGAGTAGCGCGCGTGGATACGTCTCGTTCTCACTGAAGATACGCGAGCCCTCTGCTGGAAAACCCAAACACACACAAAAGCAGTGTGAGACAGTGTCCTCTAAAACCACCCGTTTCAAATGTGTTCTTTATCATTTGTGTCATTTATCAAGGCATTGCATATCTGTATGCTTTCAGAACTTGACACAGTTGAGAATCGAATGCAATACACTGCACAACTAACAGTTTGGGTTGTTGTGTGGGCATCAGTTGCAGCAAAATATGGCAACTGTAATCAATAATTATATAACTGTAACAACAATGATTCTTATGTAATTATTCTGCATTGTAATTATTTTTCACTGCTATAATTATCAACATGACTGATACAGTGAAGAGTCAGATTAGCAGAGTACAATACAGCACAATGTGCTGTCGCATACCAACAGCTCCCCCTAGTGGAAGAGGAGAAGAACAGCAAGAGAGAGAGACTGAGAAGAAGTGAAATAGAGGAGACGAGAGGAAGAGGAAGAGGAAGAGGATGGGGACTGACTTTGGTCCAGGATGAAGGCAACGTTGCTCTGGGCGACCTCGTAGCCCTGCTCGGCCAGCAGCAGGTACTGCACCAGCGCCGAGTCCAGGTCGCCGTCCTTGAAGCAGCTGTAGGCGGCCATCAGGCGCTCGGACCAGCGCCCGCGCTCGCACACGTTCTTGAAGAGCTGCAGAGAAACACACAAACACACAGAAACACACGTTCATAAACGACGAGTGTGTATCGTTTATGGATGCTATTGTTAGTTGCTTTGGACAAAAGTATCTCTATATAAACATAACAATTAGAATGTTTCAAATGGTACCAGGAGCAACAGACTAAACTGCAGGAGGTAGTATATGGATATGCATGTTTCTACCCTGTTTATATGCATGTTGAAAATGTATGCATAGACAGATACATGAGAATACATAGGTCTGTAAAAGTGTGTGTGTTTATGTGTGTGTGTGTGTGTGTGTGTATGGATTGTGGACACAACACTCACGTCCACAGCAGTAGGGCAGGACCTCATGACCCCTGTGCCGGTGGCGTGCATCTGTGCCAGGTTGTAGTAGGCCAGGATGTGGCCAGCCTGGGAGGCCAGGTTAAAGTACTTGAGTGCCTGCTTGTAGTCTCGCTTCACACCAATGCCATCTGAGGAACACACACACACACACACATGAAGAGATGGTGGTCAGGGTGGGAGAGGGAGGATAGGAGGAGAGGAGAGGAGGAGAGGAGAGGAGAGGAGGGAAGAGGGGGGAAGAGGGGGAACAAAAGAGAGGGGAGGAAAGAGAGAGGCAAGTGTGAAAGGAGAAGTGGAATTTGTGCTTCTGTTGCCTACTACAGTAGGCTAAGTCAAAGTGTGTGGTTTTTTTTTTACACATGCCGTTATCAGATCATTGCAATCTTAGCACGCTGCATTTGAGATAGACCTTCCCATTTCAGCGGCTGAATGGAAACGCACTTTCATATTTCCCTGCTGACTTCTCTCTAATGTAATATGGAACACGGGACTAGTTTCCAACGCTGCAAATCAGATTAGACTCTTGACTCTGTTGGGGAACAGGTTGTACACTGATAATACTAAAAACGGCCCCAAAAACTGCCTGGCCTACATAGGAGCAGAACAGGCAGCTTAAACAAATATCTGTCGCTGCACTGAACTTTCATAACTGCTGTTGTTTTCCTTCCAATTTCAGAGCAGAACACTGGTGGGCGTTTCACAGGGCAACAATCTCCTTGGCAACGCCGGAAAACAAATGCATGAAAAATTTACTAATTTCAGGCCATTAGGCGGACAAACAACACTGACAAAACAGAGATCGTGAAGCGAGAGGGGTGAATAAACAATGGCAGAGCATCATTTAAAGAACACCCACATAGGCATACACGGAGGAAACAACACAAGACTTACTGTAGTACATGGTTCCTAGTTGAAGCTGTCCATCCACCCAACCTTGTTCAGCAGCTTTCTGGAAGTATTTGTGTGCCAGCTCATAATTCTGGAGGGAGAAAGAGAAACAGAGAGGTGTCCTGGTTTACCCCCGTACGAGATCCCAGCATCAAGCCTGCAGAAATGGCTGCCTGTTCATTTATCTTGGCAATAACACTCTCCCTCTTGCATGACTGCTTCCCTCACATTAATATATTTGCACTTATTAGCTCACTAGTTTCAACAACCGAGTCGAAGTGGTTTCATGATCATCAGATCTCAAGTTTAGTACGCAGTGAGGGGCAAGGGCCCATAATACTCACAAACATACTGATCCTTCCTCATATTCATTTATCTATTGTCTGTCTGTCTGTCTGTCTGTCTGTCTGTCTGTCTGTCTGTCTGTCTGTCTGTCTGTCTGTCTGTCTGTCTGTCTGTCTGTCTGTCTGTCTGTCTGTCTGTCTGTCTGTCTGTCTGTCTGTCTGTCTGTGTCTGTCTGTCTGTCTGTCTGTCTGTCTGTCTGTCAAGTCTGTACACTTGGCATTTGTCTTCCTACGGGCACGAGTACATGCAGTGCCAAGTTTAATGTTGTTGGCAAAACAGCTGTTAAGCTAGAAAATGAGACATGCAGCCATGCTATAAATTCTGCTCACTGTACATTTATGTAAGAGATAACGGCCGACGAGGTGACCGGTTCGATGGAGATAATGGCTAGGTGGAGGTCCAGAACTCCGGCGACGTGCGAAGCACCTAGCCATTATTTCCATCGAACCGGTCGACCTCGAAGGCCGTTATCCACACTTATCTCCCGTTTGTATTCATGATATCACCTGTATATTTATCTCACCGTTGCCACTTGTGTAGTGTTAATTTCCTATTACAATGTAAACGTTTACATCGCTAAAACTGTCTTGATTGTGGAACTACTTTCCGCCACATATCAACTTTCTACTTGCAGGACAAAACTGCCGTTACTAGTTCTAAATGGATGATTGCTATGGCCAAAGGCCAGTCGTCAGTTCTAAATGGCTGGTTGCTATGGCCAAAAGCCATTCGTTAGTAGTTCTATCTCTCCCGTTGTCAAGCGGGCATATCCCAGGATTCTGATGAACGTTAACTTTGAAAGATAGCTATTTTTATAGCCTAGATGGCATCCAACTAGCTACAATCCACCTCCGTCATATGCTACAATGTTACTATGTTCTGCATGTCTGTATTTCAGCTTGGATGCAACGTGACCGTTCATTCGCAACGAGTTTGCCGAATTAATATTCAAGTGTGATACGTGCAACACATTGGAACTACTTCAAAGGTAGCAGGTTATACGAAGTTAATGGCCACCCCATCAGCCGATCAGAGTAGAGAATTCCATTGTTGAGGGAGATAAAATAGGCTAAAGTGTTAGAATATAATATTCAATATTCATTATTGAATGCTCAGTTGGAATAACGTTTTGTCCCCATTATCCTATTTTTAAAGCAGGCCTACCCGCGGGCATGTAATTGGGCTACGGGTATTCTGCAGGAATAGCACGCTTGAACAGGCACTGCACTAGTACCTCATCATGTTAGGGAATGGAAGTAAGAGAACGCTTGTAAGACTTGATGAGCCTTGTCTATCACATGTCTATCAATGTTCATTAAAAGTAATAATTATATGGTTTATGGGACTGTACACAATTTCCGATACAGGGGGAGACAATGGCGTAGTGTTGAAGGTATAGGAGTGTGACATTTTGGCTTACCACAGGGACCCCTCTTCCATACAGGTAGGCCATTCCCAGACCACTCTGTCCCACCGGGTTACCCTAGGAGGGGGAGAGACACACACACACACACACACAGAGAAAGAAAGAGATAGATAGATAGAGAGAGAGAGAGAGAGAAAGATGGAAAGAGAGATATTTAGATTTTTTAAATGACACATTATTACAATGTACAACAGCGGGAAACTTCAATCAATCAGTATGAGTAAGATGTCATAAAAAAGCAAAAGCACAAACCCACCAAAATTAAAATGAGAGGGAAAGAGAAAAGAGAGAGAGAGAGAGAGAGAGAGAGAGAGAGAGAGAGAGAGATAGGAAGGGTGGAAAGGAAAGAGCAAACAGCGATAAGCTAAGGCAGAAAATAGCGTTAGCCGCCAGCCAGCTGCACTGCGTGGAGAGGAAGGACTGTAACGGGGCCAGGGCCGCCAGACACTCACCAGATCAGAGGCTTTTTTGAAGTACTGCAGCGCCGTCTCGTTGTTCTGCGGCACAAACTCACTCCCCTCGGAGTACATCTGAAGTCAGACAGACACGCAGACGCATGAGAGAGAGAGAGAGACACGCTGGCAATCTCACACTGCTCATCACGGATGAGCTTAAAAGCACATAACAGCATGTCAACTGGAGAAGCCAGCCACGGGAACGTGACCAAAATGAGGTGGAACGGGAGAATTTTAACACATGGAAAAAATGGGCGTAACAGAAATACGTAGAGGCACAAGAACACAGTATGACATGCATAGAGACAGGTTCAATAGTTGGAGTCAGTGCAGGAATTCAAGTAGTCCCTTGTAATGAACTCTGCACAATGCCAATGCAGTATTCGCTTACCTTTCCTAAAAAGGCCATGGCATGGGTGTTTCCTGCATTGGCAGCTTGGTTGAAGTAGTCATAGGCACGCTGAAGAGAGAGGGAGAGAGTCCAGCTAATTAACTTCAGGTCAATTACTATGGTCAAAGTAGAGGGTCATTTCAACAGGTAAACAGTTTAGACAAGGAGGTTGCCAAATTGTGATCTTGATGTTGCTTGTAAAACAGTTCAGATAATCAAACTGAGATTTTTAAAGCATGCAATAGACTCATGGCAGTGATTAAAAACAGTGGATCTAAGTGATGGCTCACCTGGTGATTCTGCTCAACTCCTCGACCGCCATGAAGATGCAGCTGACCCAGTCCAACCTGGAAATGACAAACCAATAAAACAACGACTCCTTTTGCCCCTCAAACGAAAAAAAAACAACAAAAAAAAACATAAGAACTTATTGCTAGAGCAACAAGTTGATGATTAACCTGCCAGACACTGTGCAAACTACGAATTGTGCCTGCCTCTCCTATCCGTTATCCTTTACAGATCCCCCCCCCCCCCCCCCCCACATATATGCATGCTTGGTCTCGAACACTATTCTCTATGGACAAAGGGTGGCTCTCAAACTCTCTCCTCGATCCTCGGTCCTCTAGGCTCGTTCCCACTGATCTATAACTAACTCTGGATAGACTATCCCATTGTTGCCGCCCCATCATTCTTTACCTACATCAGAGAGGACGAGGATCGAGGAAGGAAGGGAGGGTGCATAAAAGACCAAATGAGAGGCACCCAAAGCGTGACTCGTGTAGGCTGACAAAGAAGCCCCAGAGCAGCAGCAGCAGCAGGGCTCACCTGGGCCTGGACGTCTCCCTTCTCGGCCAGGAACTGGTAGTACTGGATGAGGTCCTCCTCCAGCATGCTGCTGCTGGAGCCGGGGTTCTCCACCTCGTCCAGCAGACGGATCCTCTGCACGGCGCTGCCGCCCGTCAGCGAGACGTCGTTAGCCACTGAGGAGGAACAAAACCACCAATCCCATCAGGCAGGAGAGACGCCACACGTGCGAACGGCTCAGTGTTTTATTTCACTTGCTATAACCTCGTTATTATTAAGTTGGCCTTGGAATAGGTAAACTCAGCCTGATCTGCTGGCGATTTGGATTTCGCCCTGCAGCTCAGACTGGAAACCTGCACATCTATCTCCTCTGTATCCTGCCCCCGTTTGCTGGGTCCAATCACAAACTGGCTTATCCACCAGGCGCACCTGGATCGTTGTTTCTGGTTGGTTGAAGGACTATCCAAAAGTCCAGCCATTTGAACTATGCTCATTAATCACGTCTCTTGTTCAGTAGAAATAAAGCACCGGCTCCCCAGACTAATGGATCTTAAAAGATTGAGCTTATTATGGTGGTGATAGCCATAATACAATTGGCCTAGCTATGTAAAAACACGTATGTCAGAAAAAGGTCCAGTTTGACTTTGTCTAATACATGCATTAGCAATTGTTGGTGTCCTCATTGGCTCCCAATAGACCACAGGAAGTGAGGCAAAGGATGGATGAACAGAAAGGCATCTCACCGTGATTGGCCACCAGTCTGTAGTGTGTGAGAGCCGATTCGCAGCTTTGAGGCACTCCGACTCCACCAAAGTATCTGTAGCCCTACACAGGAGCACCAAAAGGAGAATCACATCACTGATCAGCAGACGACATACAGTGCATCACATGACACACCGCACACATTCTACATTCCACACACATTAGTTGGTGCCCTGGAATGCATTTCCTTTAAATGTGGCATATCAGCCCACGATCAGGTTGCACAGAGGTGACTGAAAAGATGCGGCGGGAGAGCCATTTCATACGTACCAGAATCATGTGGGCAACCAGGTTACCACCCAAGGCACCAAAGGTGTAGTAAACCAAAGCCTGTTAACATATCATGAGAGAACAGTTAAAGAGGATTCAAATCCAATCTTACAATGTTCTCAGTATATTATCATCACCAATGTAATGTGTTTAGAATTACAGCTTTACAGGTTGCATTTAAAAACAAATCACCAATTTTTTCTACACATTTGTTAAGATGAAAACCTATTGACATCAACCACCATAAGGCCATGTGAGGCTGAGCATTTTGTATGTATTAAAAACAGTTCAGGAAGTTAGTTGAGGAATACTGGAAGAGTTTGGTTCCAAAACACTATAGCTCCATTTTTAAAAACATTAATAAGTCATGTTATTTATTTGTGCATTTCAGTTGATATAAATAAAATTGTAGCTGCGTTGTTTTGATTGAGTAAATATAAATTAAACAGCAATAATCCAAATATAGTTCCACTGAAATTACCTGGAGAACAATTAACGTGTAGGATTTAGCGCTATGGAACCAAAATCTTCATTTTGGACCCGTGTCCACCAATCAAGCTTTTTGCACCGACAGCAGCTAGACAAAACTTAGGAAGTTCAGCGTTCACAGTGCTCAGCACCCTCGGAGGGGGAAAAAAGCCCTTAGCGCTGACCATTTTTTTTCTGCAGAGGAGTGCTGAAAGTTGAACTCAACTTTTTGTGCAAACAGTGCTGGGCTCGTCAATGTCACTTCTCTCTCGACGACAGTCGAGACCTAGCAAGTCGACAGTCGAGACCTAGCAACAATAAACGCTTGACCAAAGCACTCTGAAAATTAGGTTAAGGGCGCAAAAAAAGTGATTGGTGAGCACAGGCCCTTTAATGTCCAGTGGGTGCTGCAAGGTAATAATGAAGTGCCGGGTTTAAAGCGCAACACAACGCTCAGACCACAATAAGCTCTATTCCGTTCCTAAGTTACACAAACAGTCTGTGTTCAATTGTCTAAACTGCATTTCGTTGTCTTTGTACTTGTACTCAATAAAGTTGAATCTAATCTAATCTAAACTGACAGTTGATGAGCCTCGCGTTACACTTTGAAAGCTGAATCAAGTTTTTGACGCTCAAACTGTGTGACACTAGCGTAGTGCAGCCACTCCAACCGTTCTGCTGCCAAGCCACAGCGAACTGCCGCTTGCCGCTGGTCAATGTGATCTGTGACTAATGGAGAGTGCATCTATTTCAGACATGCTCACGCTGAAACCAGACCACTGTCCAGACTACTCCCCTCAGAGTCCAGAGAGAACACTTACCTTCGCTTGACTGGAGTTCACTCCCAGACCTGCCGCATACAGGAAGCCGAGAGCCTGATGGGACATTAAAAATGGAAGTCAGACACCAAAAAATAGCAACAAGGCCTACATTTTAGATCAGGGAAAAGACACCGAGTTATGAAAAATCCCATTGCGCTGAAGACAATTTCAACCACAGCTGTTGACTAAGTCATTTTACATTACACAACTTACAGACCAGTGTCTGCAGGCACTTTCACTACCAGTTCTGTTTAAGTGAACTCTGTCATAGGGTGCGAATAAATGAAGGAAATGTACCATTTGGGCTTTGGGGGATCCATCGAGTGCAATCTTCTCAAACAGACCCTTGGCCTTAGTGACGTTCTGGGGGATGTAGTCTCCAAAGAGCATGGCATAGGCCACCTTCTCTGTCGCTTTGACGTGACCTTTGGCGGAGATCTTCAGCAGCCTCTCGAATGCCCTGGAGACCAAATGACAGGAGAATAGTGACGAACAGAACAGAACAGAACAGGACAGACAGGAATGTTCAAGAGGTGATATTTACATTTGCACCATTATATTCGGTCATGATATCACTGATTTGTCACAGAGATTTCCCTACATCATCATATCTTTGGATATTCACATACAGGACATATACAAAGATCACTCAAATATACACCTGCAATCTGGAGAGGAATGGCTACAGAACTGCTCAGCACTCTATCACAATAGCACTGGTCATTAACCTTGGAGGCCCTAAATTACCCTTAAGGACAAATGCTACACAGATCCAGTTGAGACTACTGTCTGAACCTGAAGAGAAGAGTCCCTCAAACATTCCCAGAGGAGCAGACCCAGCAGACCCAGCATGCTGTGGCACTGAGCATGGTGTGGGTAGAACCCCTGAGCTGCCTGTATAAGTATAAGTATATATACTTTTTTGATCCTGTGACGGAAATTTGGTCTCTGCATTTATCGTGAATTAGTGAACACACACAGCACACAGTGAATACACAGTGAGGTGAAGCACACACTAACCCAGAGCAGTGAGCTACCTGCCCAACAACGGCGCTCCCCGCTCGGGGAGCAGTGAGGGGTTAGGTCCCTTGCTCAAGGGCACTCCAGCCGTGGACTGGTCGGAGATCGAACTGGCAACCCTCCGGTTACAAGCTCAAAGCCCTAACCAGTAGGCCACGGCTGCCGTGTAGGACATCGCTAACAGAATCACAGCATGAAGAAGGGATCGGGGCAGGATATGGGGGCTTACTCTTTCTTCTGGCTCTTCCGGTTGGTGCTGTTGATCATCCGGACGGCAGACTGATACTGTTCCTCGGCCTCCTCATCTTGCCGCCTCTGTTCTGCTTGCTCCTCGGCTAAAAAGGGTGACGGGGTCAAAGGTTAACAGACAGTTTGTGGGCAGGTTCGCTTCCATCTTACACTTACAGTGACAGGCTGAGGTAAAGCACTGAATGAATGAATGGCTGGCCGCTGGTGAGCTTTAATCAAAACAGGGTGTCGGTGGCGTGTTAAGTCCCAGGTCCATCAGTGAACCATGAGAAGTTGCTCCCCGTTTACACCTGCCGTGGATTAGTTTGTAAATCCACGAGAGATTTCACAACGCCAGTCACCAACACAAAGCTCTAGCTAATCAGCTGTAAGTTGGAGCAAATGCTCAAAAGGCAAGAATAAACGCTAGAGCCTTTGTTGTATAAATCAGTGTCCATGTGCCACAACCAAAGAAAGTTGACTGAATTGTGTAACAATGAGCAATACGTGATATGATAACAATGGTGAAGAAATAACAGTGAGGCCATACTGACATACTGATCAAAAGCGTATCAAATGGTATGAATTGTCTAATGAAATAGAAGGGTTCCAACAATGCTAACACTGCAAATGATAAATATTTACATGGGTTACCAATAAAGTACAACTTTAGTACAGTACAACTTGTTACTTGGCAAGACATTTTTTGAATCTGTCAAGGTTCAACAGCAACTGTCACTACCACAACCGCAAAAGCAATGATCCTCAACACATGGCCCACTAAAGTGCACAGGCACTCAGGACACTCATCTATTTACATAGGAAACCGCTTGGTCTCTCTCAGGACAACTCATGCAAATAGACACTCCATTCAGACACAGACACAGACACAGACACAGACACAGACACAGACACAGACACAGACACAGACACAGACACAGACACAGACTCACTTTCACAGAAGCCCCATTTCTTGTCGTGATCGTAATCGTAGGTGGTGGCACACCACAGCCTGCCGTCGCGGCGGCCCTCGGTAGTGCAGTCGCTGTACTCCTTGCCCAAAAAGCGGAATGGGAAGATGCAGGGCTCCCCTGAGGCTGTGCCCCCAATCACCACAGGAACTGAAGAAAAGAACAAACAAACAGCAGAGAGCTTCTAAATGACATTATGAAACCAAACTGAACACTCATACAGTGGGTAACAGGCAAATGCACTCCGAGCTCATCCAAGCACAACTGTCACAAAAACAGGCCAGTAGCATGTACGATCTTGCACTGAGGGAGAAATGAGGGTGAAATAAAGAGAGCCACGGGAAGAACACCATCATTAACATTAGCTTAACCATTCCTCTCTGATCAACTTAGTGGAAAACTGATAACCCCCCCTATGAACTGTGTCAGTGCTCCACCACCATGTAGAGATCACTGACACCAGAGGACATTCTCTAACAACAATAAACAGCCAAGCAGGACATAACAAGACATATCCCCCCTGAGCTCTTACTCTCTTTGGGTTTCATTTGGGGAGGGGGGGGCTGGTCAGGTAGGTCCTCCTTCTCCACCTCCAGCTCTGCTGCTCTCCTCCCATGCTCCTGCTCTTCCTGGGCCTGCTCCTCTGTTGGGGTTGGCTCCTGAGGGTAAATGGACTGGCCTGCAACCACATGGGCCCCTACTGGCACCTGTTCCTTCTCCTCTATGTTCTGCTGTAGTCAAGGGGGGGGGGGGGACAAAGTATTTCAAGGTTCTATTACCAAAGTCTTGTGCTACTGAAATGACAATTAGCATACAATACAGTGAAGGAGTCGGGCCACCAGCAAATATCAGCACAGTGAATAATATCATCAAATATTTAGTGCCACTGCGCTCTTAACTAGCTGTTTACCTTGACGTCTGGCACTTCATTCTCTTCAGCTTGCAAATCTGCAGACACAGAACAGTCACTTTAGACGGAGATATTGTAAACACAGGCATCTCCATATTTACTGAGGGCTTGCACTGTAAGCGAGATACAGATAGTGTACAAGGTTTAAAGTCTAACGTTAGCACTCCAGTCTACCACTTTGTTTTCCTGGCACTGTTGAGATTACTTACATTACTGAAAGAACGACGAGACAGAGTTATACAGCCCACTTATTCAAAAATCGTTGGTTAACTATTAAAGCATTGAGGCAGCCTACTTGACATCTGGATAGCTGTTGTGTCTAGGTACACAGAAAGATGTTCTGCAGTATTATTCGTATGGTAATCGATGCAACTTACCAGCTGTTGTTCCCAGAGACACAAATATGACCACAAATAGAAGTTGACAGATCCTCGTCGCCTTCATTGCGGAACATCCACAAAGCCCTTTAACAATGAGGACAACTACAGCAAGCTAAATAGATTAGCTGGTTAGCTCAATCAGCTGATCATTCACTTTTATAACCTATTCCATTGGAGTCGTTAGCTACTGCTAGCTAGCTACGACAGTTATTCCGCATGAGGTAGTAGCTATACCTGGCGTTCCAGTGGCCAAACACAACCTGCATCACAAGTGTCTCTACACACATACATAGTTATTACTAGTTGGCTATGTCAAAGACATTGTCATTCGTAAAATGTTGGCTACGAGGCCAAAGAACTAATCCACAAGGTAGCTGGTGTGTAGGAGTCAACACAACGCTCCTGACGACTCAAGACACTGAACAAGCTAGCAAGTTAGCTATCGCTAGTTAGCATTATCGTTTCGCAAACAAAAGCTTGCTCGCTTTGTATATGATGGTCTCAGACTTCTGACATTAACTGTACCGCACTGAACATACAACAGACACCTCAACGCAGCCCTGTCGGTAAAACTTAAATAAACATCCCCAACAGACACGAAAGGTCTTGCTCTAGTTTCAGATAGCTGACCAGCCACTAACCCTTCCACACACCATTTCCTAATCCTCCGATAGACCAATCGCGAATCGCGATGACAGATAGGAGCCAATAGTAGGAGGTTAAAGGCTTCTTGTCCAATGGCGTATGCACACACATTGACTTATAATGCATACCTGTGAACGCGTTGCATTGTACACGACAGCTCGTCTGAAGTTCTGGAAACGCCTTCAAAAACATAATCTCCTACATAAACATTTACATAAACTTTTTAGACAGCGAGGATTGCACACCGACAAGTTTCTGTTTGCATTGGGCTATTTTCTGACACCAAGTAGGCTACTGAAAATGAATACGACAATAACACTCCAAACCAACACAATTCATATTAGGTGAAACTATCTGCGTGTTCTGAAACACAGGGCTAGGCTACACAAGATAAACGATGGGTCACATATTATTTTGTCAGACTGTGAATGGACAATAAATGTTCTTATAAAACAGTTAGGGCCGGTCGAACTATTTATTTATTAATGTGACGAGTCACCCATGAGTGGCCGTATCTCAGGACATCCCAATGACTGTATAGGATCGACAGACGTTGACAGTGAACTACTGTTATATAAATCATGAAAGAGTAGTGCAGGAGAACGAATGTCAATACGAAGATACTTCTCTTCTGCTATCAGGGACACAATGAAGATTACATTTTCATCAATAATCTAGCTGTGTGAACAGCATACTTTATGACTGGTTACATGGAACTGTCTACCACATGATCCTAGTTCAGTCATAAAGGTGGATCCTGTTTGAAAGTGCAATACACATCCAATTGATTGATTACTTTATTGAATAACAGTACTGGAGATGATTGCCTTAGATGTGCATCTTTGAATATTAGGGTCATTAACAATTTCAAGTATGTGAGAACCTCTCTAAGTCAAACATTGTAATCATACAACATTCATCAAAATAATTTATGCAATACATTTATTTTATCAACACATTACTCACTAGATAATTTCTTTTTACAATTCAATCGGGACATATTTTCCATATTCTGCACATGTGACCAATTGCTTCTCAATGTGAGTATCAACACAGATGTTGTAAACCGTCTGCTGCTAATTTGGCATGTTTTCAAAAGCAGGCTCGTTTGGTAAAAAGAACAGAACTGTCACATGAGAGACGTTTGATGTTCAATAAATGTAAACACACAAAAAAACACAAACTTATAATTACATTCAAAATACTCTGGATAATTAAAATACACTGCAAGAGGACACATTTAGACAGATTGATGTCAAAAACTGTTCTCTTTTTAAAAAGCATGAAAGCTCTGACCCTTGAAAGCTTTTTGTATTATCAGATGCAAACCTCTCCATCGTCTCAGGCAAGGAAAGGTTAACTCGTTTCGGGGTATTCCTACACATACGCAAGCTGGTGCTGGAAACATGGCCACCACAACAGACAGCTATGGCTACCACCATCATCGTTACAAGTGTGCGTAGTCCCTGTTCTCTGTGAGAGAATATAACTGAAGAGTGTGTGTGTGTGTGTGTGTGGGTGAGTGTTCTTCTGTCTATGAGTAAATGTGTGTCTGCATGTGCGCCAGATGGATCAGTAGAGTTGGGCCCCAAAACCAAATGTCTGCTTAATGGCCTGAAAGTAGTATCTCAGCCAGCCTTCCTTGGTCCGGTCCTCCTCGTTGGTGGGGACGCCTCTGGCGTCCAGGTGCAGCTCTGTCTCGTCCCCTTTGTCCTTCAGGGTCAACGTCACAGTGGCATAGTGCTCTGCGTGAATAAGAGAACAGCAAGAAACATGACTTGGAATGGATGACTCAACTTCTGAAGCCTTCACTGAGGCTTGGAATTCTCAAATCATCCTGAGGAGTAAAAAAAAAATGGTGTCCTATATGCCTTTTATTGGCTGGTAGATACAGAGCTGTGGTAGTGTGTTTCAGTAATGTGTTCATCAGATTGCAACATTCTTCCAGTGTTTTTCGAAACACACAGACACAATCATGCATCATAAAAAATAGGGAAAAAAATTAAACACAATCAACTCTCAATCTTATCTGTATCAGAAAATAAGTCTGCTCAGTGCAAATCTGCAACCTACCACAAGGCCATGTCTTGAATCTCCATTTCATGACGATCTTTTCATCCTGCACCTGGGGAGCGATAACAATAATGTCTAAAAATGGCTACCAAAATCAAAACTAGAAAAGGAACATGTATCCTAAATGCACCCTAATCTGGCCTCCATGGTCTGAGCACTGATGAGATCATACAACATGACATTCTTTTTGAATAGTTAGGACATTTTGAACATTTGGCCAAATTAATAAAAGGAGGAAATGGTTTCAAGATCACTGATTTCACCTACAGTACAACTCACAAGAAGAATACTCCACTATGGAGAGCATTATCAGTCTTTATACCTTTCCCCTTTGGAGCACCTGGTGGTTATGAATGTGATGACCTATTTGACTGAGGGGTGAAAGTACTGAATCGAACTGATCATCGTCACTGATGAGCTTTAAATTATGTGAATTGATTTTCAAATTTCCATTTCATTAAGTTTTTGTTACTTTCACCCCTCATAAACATGTGCCTGGTCCTCCTCGACAATCCATCTCTTTTCCTTACCAGATCCATAAACTCCCCAGACACATTCCCATCCAGGAGCCGGAACTTTCCCCCTCTGTGGTTTTCAACAACGGCATCAGCATGTGTAAAGGCTCGGACCATCTGTGTCAGTAAAATAATAGACGTCATCAACCTGGTTGACCACTGGAGTTGGGTATATATATTACATACATCACAGAAACAGAGTGGCTAAGGAGCTAGGCTAATATGCAGCAGAAGCACGAAAAGTTGAGCAAGGCACTTAACCCAGAGTTGCTCTGGGTAAACTGGTCCTGTATTATCTAACGTAAGTAAGTTGCTTTGAATACAGAACTGAACACAGTCCTCCTCACCTCAGGATGGAGAAATACTCTGTAGAGTTCCTCCGGCGCAGTGCGGAAATTATCTTTCAGACTGAATTTGCAGGTCGGAATCTTCACCCCAGTGGCAGCTGTTGAGGAAGCCGAAGTAGAGGAGCCAGTCTGAAGGAAAGAGAGGTACAAATATAACATTTATCTAACAGTGCACACAGGACAAATTAGCCCATCCCATAGCACATGCATATCAAGGACAACTGTTCGCTTCAATAGATCAGTACACCGAAAACAAAAGCTGGGCAATTCTAAAGAAAGGTTTTTAAAGTTTAAAAGCGCAACATAGCAAGACTTGATTCAACAGAGGAATAATGACCGTCTGAGCTAAATTTAGCACCTGTAATAAGCCTTGGCCACAACCTCAAAAGGAAACCGTTCCACCCAGCTGAAACTCACTGAATGTTCACCACTAGGCTTGAGCCTGAGCTGCAATATGAACGACCACTGACCTGGGACTTGTCCGGTTTAACTTTGGGGGCAGTTTGCTGCTGTTGCTTTTGGCTGGGCATGCCATTTGCCGATGGAAGGATCATGCCTTGTGTGAACTCTGTAAATGTAGGAATACTTGTTAAAAGCAGGACAAAATCCTAATGGTACAAATCCATAAAACGAAGACAAAGCTTAGAACAGCACATTCTGGAATCTTGATGAACGTAGTATTTAAGTAAGTATTTTAAGGAGAAATGTAGTATTTAAGTAAGTATTTTAAGGAGAAAAAAGGCTTCCTCCTGTTGATTGAATCAAGCATTATATAAGCTGTGATATCATTGCAGGTTTTATAGACAGCATTGTCACCTGATTTCAGATGGGTGATGTAGCTTCCTAGAGCGATCCGGATCTTCTTTTCTCCGTCCTTTTTCATCAAGTCAGCCAGTGGCGTGAGGGGCTCGTCTTTACCGAGCGCAACACTGATCTATGACGTCAACATGGACATGTTGAGACGAGAGATTCTCATGAAAAAGGCTTCTATTCATCACATTGAGACATAATTACACAAGGTACAGATTGCACCAGAGGTGCGTTCAAACTGGCAAACGTAAGCGAACATTTGCGAACGGGTTCCTGAGTTTATGGCGAATGCTTGCAAACACTCTGTGAAGGTAGTATTCTGCGAACATACAGTGAAGCTGGACCACCAATTCGTTCAAATGTAACTGTTCAGAGAAAACAAACATTCACCTATTGTTTGCCGAATTTGAACATACCTCTGGTAACCTACAGAAATGATTACTTAATCAAAATATCTAGTGAAACATTCTCTTATTAATTATGCAACTGGATTATTTGACCTGTATTTATACAGATTTAACAACAGACAAGAGCATGGAAAGACTCATCTGACAGGTACTTAGTATTGCATCAGGCTTTCACGGAAAATGCCGTTTCCATTTCCACCATAACTTACATCCAAGTCTTCCATGTCATTCTCATCAGACAAATTTGGAACTTCAATGCTCCCCTTGTACTTGATGCCACTCTTGGTTGTGCCTGGGAGAGAATACCATTAAACAGTATATGTTAGGGACTGAAGAGTGAGTACCTATCAGATAATGTGGCTCTATGGCTGACGTCTCTCTGTAATCACATGGCAAGTTGAGGCTCCAAACTGTGCCAAAAACAAAAGTATTATTTCTGCCATGCTGTTGGTGACAGTGTATAGTTTTGAAGGTCACACCTTCAGCATGATTTTGAAAAAGATTTGTTTCTCTCTGATCGTCAGCAAACTGTTCTGATCTGTCTGTGCGATGCAAACAAACCAGACTATAACTGAACCTCACTCCTCCATTCTGTTCCACAGACTCTGAAGCATTTTTACCACTCTAGAGCAAAACAGACAAAATGACAATTATGTAATTAAATACAGCATTGCCACCTGAGAAAGGTGGCACCTTGATTGAATTCAATGTTAAAGTCAGATAGGAGGGTTGCCGTTTGTAAAGAACGCTATATCCTCTAAGGTGAGTGTGATACTACATGAGAATATGTAGATTAGAATGGACAACACATGATGTGGATGAGGATTCACTTTTTCATATTCGTGACTAGAAGATTTTAAGTCACCTTAAGCTATCCCAGTGGTTCTCAAACGTTTTCACTCCCCACTTTGGAGTTTTTTCAAGCCCAACCTGGCCCAATAAACCCAGCAAAATGGTTTCCTGTCTCGGTCGGCTATTCCAAGATGTTATTTCAATTCATAGGTCTGTTTATGACCGACTGTTTCTGTATGGCTGCTTTGTTTTGAATCTATGATCTTCCTTGTCAAAAAAGACAGGTATTATTGAAGACACAAAAAAAACCCACAATTTCCTCCTGTCCTCTATTCCCCACAAGCCGGCCCACACTTTGAGAACCACTGAGTTAGACCAATATTACAGAAAAGACATAAGAAAGGCGACTATGGGATTCACTGTCAGAAAAAATCAATTAAGGCTGTGAAAAAGTGTTACAGCTGCAGTTAAAAATCAATCACAGCAGCAACATTTGAACACTGCACATGCTGTGTGTGCATCCCTGGTCTGAAACTCACCAGTCCACGTAGCTTTGATGTTCCACTCATAGAAGAAGATGAGCTTGCCCTTGCGGTTGTTGATCGAGGCTTCTCCATCCAGCGTGTCCACTGCAGTGACCTCACAGACACCCTGCTCCCCTTCCACACGCACCCCCATCAGCAGTTCCTTCAGCTTGTCTGTGGACCAGCCTGTCGCATCCCGCTCCGTCCTGTGATGGCAAGGATCCCACAGTTAGTCAGCAATGGCAGAGTGATAGAGAGACTGGGTCTGAGGGAACCTGGCCTCCCATCTAGATAGAGCACACACTATTCTGGTGCAAAGCATTTACAATTAGAGAAAATATAGCAAATAATTGATGAGGAGTTACTGGTGAGCCAGAAGGAGGACATTCTAGTGGCTTCTAATATGATGCTTACAGCTGACTAAGGTGACATGGAGATAATGCTAGATGTTAGCACTTCAGATGTGGAACATAAACACATTTGCCACAGAGGGTGAACACAACTCTCAAGGTCTTTAGCAAAAGAAGTTGTTTCAGTGAAGTGTCGGCAGAAAAGAAGCAACAATGTCTCCCTCTAACAACCCCCTAGATAGTAGAAGTGCGAGAAGTGAGTGTGACAGCTGTTCTTTGGTGTATATATACACCCCCATCAGTCTGACCCAAGTGGTCTCAAAATAGACATCTCTTACGTTAGCAACCCCTTAAAGAGCCCACCATATTCCAGATGCTTCACTTGTGGTGCCCGTCTACAACTACTACTGCACATTTTTTCAGAAGGTACATTTATGAATTCTGGAGGATAACTCGCTCTTGTCGTCAGGGAAACTGTACCACTACCACCGTTACTTAAAAATTTTCAATGACATAACAACAGTCAAGGCGTACAAAGAGTCAGAGTTGAATGTTGAAGCCATGAGTTTGTGAGGTTTCCACAACACCAAGCAGGAGCTAATGAGGTAGAAGCTATTGAGCTACGGTTGCTGCTGTCCCATCTTACCAGTGCCAATTGTTGACGTTGGTAGCATCAGCCCTCTCCTCCACGATCCAACGTGGGTCGCCTTCTCCCCATTTGGCCATTTTGTCCCAGTAACGTAATAGCTGTCTAGTTAACGGTGTCTAGCCAGGTAGATACTTCTACTGGTACTCACACATATGACAGCGGGACAGGTCGCTAGATCCTGCCGATGACTTATCTAGAAAGTTCTCGAAAAATCCCAACTGTACAAATCGCGCTAACGTAATGTTAGCAGGCTAACACCGCACCACAACTAGCAGGCTTACTTGTCGGTCAAGTAATCACGTATGAACATGTACTTTCTGTTTAATAGTTCAGTAAACAGTGTTTTGGTAATCGTTTGATAAACTATGAAATGCGTTAATGTCTCCGGGATGAAAGTAGAGAAGTAATTACAACAGTGCAACGGCAACGTTGCTAACAGCCCAGAAAGCAAGCAACAAAGTAGATTCTTCTTCGTCTTCCTTGATGTGGAGATATAGATCTATTGAACAAATGCATTGTCGCCACCTGCAGGCTTGGAGAGTAAAAGAGCTTGCTAAAATTACTATGTAATAACATAGTCTGCTATGTCTATGGTCTGTCATGTAAATGTTTTACACGATACTTGTCTCACATATAACATATTTAAATAGAAATATTTACAGGTACATTTTTGCTTTTGTATATAGATATAATGAAGGTGTAGATTAAACACCATCTGTAAGCATCAGAGACTCCAAAGGACAAATGAATGATTCTAGGTAGATTGAAATTACATGGAGTGATATAAAGGATGTAGGCAGAGAAACAGAAATGCATGGTTTCTGTTTATTCTGTTTAGTTTATTTTTCCTTTGCTCATATGTCTTGATGTGCTATATGTTTTATTGTGTGTGAGCAATACAGTCAGCAAACCCTGTACAGAGAAACCTCAGAATCCAGGGAATCAGTCAAGTGATTTGGTTGTGCCATGAATTCATTGTTGCCATGGTGCAGCAGGAAGACTCTCTCTCTCCCTCTCTCTCTCTCTCTCTCTCTCTCAGGAGCTGAGAGCAGAGGCAGTCCTGGCCTCCTGCATGCGCGTTGATGTTACTCATCTTTGTATGAAGCCTGCTGACTGCTGGGCCAGGCCCTTAGGAAAACAGCAGGGGCCTCCAAAAATTGAGAGAGGGGTAAGGAGGGGGGCAGATAGTACCACATATGAGGGTGAGACTGACACATCAAAGAGTATCTCCCCCTAATTAGATTTGGAGTTGAGGTTAATGTGTGTGTGTGCGTGTGTGTGTGTGTGTGTGTGTGTGTGTGTGTGTGTGTTTTAGAGAGAGAGATAGAGACATAGTATGCATTTATGTGTGTGTGTGTGGGTGTGAAATCTTATTTTGGCAACTGTACTTTTTATGTTTATACACTGTGCAATTAAATGCACATTTTGTCCAGCCAACGAAGCACTGATCGCAATCACGCTGAACCGGGAGCCAGTCCTTTGTGTAGCCTAGTTGACAGCGCTGGAATACGAACGCAGCTCCCTGCTTCATGCTTCTGCATTATTAATGGTGGTGCAGGAAGTGAGTGACTTCTCCAGCTCTCTCAGGGTCGATCGCACTCATCCCACTGACTTGACGAGAGGCCAGGGGTGGAAAATTGGAAAATAAAACCAAAAATCAGATATGTAGAAAAACATTGCTGCAGCGTTAAAAATGAGGAAACAAAATGTTAATGTCTCGATGATTTTTAAGTGACATATATGCACATTTTTGTTTTTTTGTTTTTTGTTTTTTTATGCATTTTGCATTTTTTTATATGCAAATTATTTGATAATTTTACGTTACATGGTTTATGTGGCTAAATAAAGACCAGAATAACTACATTCTAGATATAATGCACACCAAGCACATCATTACACTAAGATTTTACAGCCACAACATAATCTGTCTGTTTACTGATTCATGCATTACATCTTTTTGGACCTTTCTCAACAATAACCTTTTTTCTTGTGATTTATTTGACTGCCGAAGGAAAGAAGGTTAGGCCTATCGTTGGATGTGAAGACACATACATCACATAAGTTATTTTCATAGGAATACATTTTGAAATTCAAAATGCACTTTCAAAATCTACCACAAGGGGGTAGGCCTATCCTTTAATAATACTCACCCCGTACTTTTTTCCAGTTTTGTCCTTTTGCGTTGAACTGTTGGACCCAGAATCTTTTGTCCCAGACTTCCTTTAATAAAGCACCTGGTCCAAAACAATGCCTTCAGTCACACTTCTTGATGCAGTCATATAATTAACGCCATCTTTGCTGTATAATATTAACCTTGTTATTATTTCTGTTGGTGTTTAAAGGGCTAATAATAACATCTCTGAGTGGTGGTAGCAGTAGCTGGTTCAGTGCTCTGCTTTTTATGGGCACTGACTGCATCGCAACACACGTACGGAGTTCAGCCTCAAGGGGGCGACAAATGCAGGCAAGAGTTGTTGGATTTAAGGTGTTGTTGACTGCAGCATATAATTCTACCAAGTAACCCTACATTAATGAAAATGTGTAGAACCAGGTTGTAATGCCATTGCTTTTTTTTTCAGGCTGCAAAAATGTAATATCAAAGTCAGTTTCAGTGTTCCCTCTGGACCAACTGAGACATTTTCAGCACCCGTTCATTCCTTTAAAACCTAGATCTAACTGGTGTCCTATGGAGATGTTACATTTCTCAAACCAGACTAGAATTATTCATTATTTTTTCTACATTGAACTTACATTCATCCAGATATGTAAATTCATATGGCCTGCTGCAGCAATTCTACACTGACAGCATCTCACCCCATTTCTCATTTTAGTCAGACAGACAGACAGACCAAAAAAACAATGTGAATGACAAATATATATATATATTTTTCAATTTGATTTTATTTACATTACATGTACTGACCTGCTACAATAGTGTTGCATAGAGTATGACTGGAAATAAAGAGGTCTTAAAGAACAGAGACAGGGGCATTAACAGGAAATAACTACCACATCATGTGATAATTTGGGAGGGGGGGCATATTCATTCTGCTGGAAATTTAAATGCTTTCTTTATACATCAATATACTTTTTCAGAGAAAAAAAAAACAATAAAAATACATACTTTTAGTCTCTTTGGACCACAATGGTCAGCCTTTTTCTTTTGTCGTCATTGTGCGAGGAGTTCATATTGCACTTGGGACTTAAGTAAACCCTTTACAAGGTTCTCCAGCACATACATCTTAAAAGGGAAGCTGAGACATGGATGAATTAAAAAGTGGCACAATCAAAACACAGAGAGGATTGCAGATGTTCAGTGTAAGTGTGCATTAAAGCTTCCCCCGAGCCTCGTTCAGACGTAGGAGACCGAAGACGACTGGAACAGACCAGCGGCCACTGCTTTTTCACGGAAGGCAGATGAGGCAATCTTTCTTTGCATCTTTGTAAAAGGATTCCCTCAACACTTGTGGCTTTATTGTGGCTTCTAGCTTTTTTTGCAGACATTTCTTCATTATTAGTTTTCAAGGAAACACACATGAGCACTTAGGGGTAGGGACAGAGGTCATAATCCACGATTCATTGCTGTGTGTTGTAATAAGAAATATTAACACAGCCCATCTATTTAGGTGGCTCTAAATGTTATCAAAAAGTGACATGGGACTGCCAACTGTCAATGTTTAGAAGTCTCACTTTAAGTTATCTAAAATTTAGAAAATAGTGCCATGTAGAAATAATGACAATAACCGGGATCACTGCAAGAGGGTCTTGCTGTAGAGATACCCTGACATATTCATATAACTGTGAATGGCTTGATTGGTAGAGTTACAAGTATTGCGTAATTAAAACATAACTGGGTACCCCTGGACTGGAGTGGTGAAAGGTGAAACAAGCCTGGCCAAGACAATATACAAACTTTGCTAGATATTGAGACTCCTCAATAAAATGTGGTAGGCATCCTTCAGTATACCCGACAATGGCCGACATATATATGTTTGTGTAATGGAAGGAACAAAAAACAGACTAATAAAAATAACACTCAAGGGTGACATTAGCATGGAGAGCTGCCAAATTGACTGCCTGGTTGGTAGAAATCTCTTTAGTTTGTACATGTATATTAATATAAAAACAAAACCTATAAGAAAACAAACAAACAAAAAATTCAATAGATATTTCTGTACTAACATTCTGACAGAATTAGCAATTTACAAAAAAATCATTTCGTTGATAAAAATCTCACAATTAGCAACAGAATATTTACACACACTCCTCTCATCCAGCGGGGTAAAACGCCCCCTTCTTTTTAAAGCGGACCATTTTCACACATTTAAATAAAATTCAATATATTATCTCATTAACTTAACCACACAGAAAAAAAATTAAAGAAATACAAATATATACAGAAACACACAATAGAACATTAGAAAAAGAAAACAACAAACACACAAAAACAAACAAAACAAACAAATATAAACAGCTTGCAAGCCCATGGTTTACTTGATGCACAGCTCTCAGCATGAGACACAGGAAGAAAAAACAGGGAGATAAATGTCCATGGACAATGTCGGTGGAGGAATCCTACGGCCATGTTCAAAGAGGGCCGTCTCCACGGACATAGTTGTAAACATCCCCCACGGGCCAGAGGGGTGGGGGTGGGGCTCACTGAACACCCCAAATTTGAGTCCGTAGACATGTGCCTTCTTTGACAGAGAAACCCCTTCCCCTCCTTGTCACAGACAAAATATCATGTTCAATGAGATTACAATTTTCAGGGATTTTTTTTCATCAGTTTCTTTGCACTTTGGATGACTGAGGAGTTCGGAGGGCTTTTCCTAGTGAAGGTGCTCACTCCTGTGAGACGGGGAATACATTGCTCTTCAGATGAGGGAAAAGTTGCTGGCGTTTGTCAACCAACTCCACAAACACAAAAGGGCTCAAGCTCCTCCTTCCCTCTGCTTCCTGATTGGCTACTGAGAGAGAGGGGCCCCTTCTGTGGTGTGGACACACACACACACACACACACACACACACACACACACACACACACACACACACACACACACACACACACACACACACACACACACACACACACACACACACACACACACACACACACACACACACACACACACACACACACACACACACACACACACACACACACACACACACACACACACACACACACACACACACACACACACACACACACCAGCTGTTGTGAAATTCTCAGTGAAGCTTTTTCTTCAAGCAGAGTTCCACGTGACTGAAGCTCTGGGCTGCGGCTTGCTCTCCCTCTCCCTCCCCCGCCTCAACAGTCGGTCACCCAGTACCACAGCACACTCCACCTGCAGCCCCAGCTCCAGCCGGCTAGCTCCACACACACACACACACACACACATATATATATGCACACTCACGTCGCACACACACAAGCACACAAACACAATCATACACACACCTGGGGCACCTCCCCTTGTGATACAACTTCCTGGTGACTAAGACCCTGATTGGCTGCTACTGGTTATTACGCAACTCCTTGTAGAGACAAATGGTTCGATCATGGGCAAAGGGGAGGCAACAAAAAGGGGCTAGAGAGTGTATATGTGTGTGTGTGTGGGGGGGGGGTGTGTGTGTGAGCGAGAGTGATTAAGGGTTTGTTTGGAACCAGCAGCCTTGTGGCTGGTGTACTTGTGTCGGTCATGCCCTGCCCTATGCTTATGAGTTATGGTCTTCACTGACATTTCATAGAGAGCTGCAAAAGGTCCTTGAGGTTTGCAAAGGGGAAGAAGTGGGTGGTTCAGAAGTCTGGCTCTAGACCACAGTAAAATGGTGCCTTTCAGGTGTTTGAAAACGACTCCGTGATCATGTTAGAAAAAACACTTAAGATTTAAAATACCCCCAAAAAAACAGTCTGAAATTACAAAGGAAAACTCAGAACTGTGAACAGGTTGTTGGGGCAGAGAGACACAGCTGCTCTCTGGTCAAAAGGATCCATCGATGGGTAGGGGTGGGGTGGGGTGGGGCTGGGGGGGCACAGTGTGCAGTTCAACCATTGCCAGTCTTCTTATCCTCCGTTTATAGGCACTAAAGTTCATTCAGCAGGATGCCAGAGCATGTCTGTACTCGCCACAATC
Organism: Sardina pilchardus; assembly: GCF_963854185.1. Taxonomy (NCBI): domain Eukaryota; kingdom Metazoa; phylum Chordata; class Actinopteri; order Clupeiformes; family Clupeidae; genus Sardina; species Sardina pilchardus. The sequence continues at coordinate 11,255,796 of NC_085005.1, read as the reverse complement.
ATTAAAGCCAAAAATGTATAAATGCAGATTTCATCTTAATAATACAATTTCTATGTATAAAACCAGGAAGAGACGAAACGTGTGGCATGTGTAAAGAATCTCTCTTCTCTCTTCAGCAGTTATCTACAAAGCCTGATCTTTTTGTCAGACCCAAAACGTCCCACAGTCCTCCTGCAGAAACGGGTGTCCCTTGTGCACCTCAGACCTGAGGTGCTGAACACATGGCCAAAACAACAGGGGAAACAAGGCCTGCCGTAGGAGAATGTCGGCACAAACAAACAGCGCTGTGGAATTGGGTGACAATTGGGTGGGGGGGGGCACGTAGCCTTGCTCCGATACTACACAGCTCAAAGAGAGCAAGACTGACAATCGTCAGATGTCTTTTATGTCGTTGTTGTTGTTGTCCATTTTTGTTTTCAAGAGGGGAATAAACCTGTAAGGGGTACACAAGACTGCTAAAACATTAAGATTGACTTTGTATAGTAAAATATTGATAGTGAGCTCTTGATTGTTGAGAGGTAGTGCGAGTGTTGTCGGATGTGCATGTCATGATCAGACTGTAGAATTATTGATAGCAAATGTAATGCTCCACAAAATACTAAGTGGTGGGTCGGGAGGTGGTGGTGGTGGGGGGCAAAGTTCAGTCCACAAAAATTAGTCTACATTTCATTTTGTAAAACGGTAAAAAACCTTTCATATTGCACCCCTGGCTTTGCTCCTGGGATATTTTTTTTTTTCAGGTTCTCCTGAAGGGCTGTGATGCAGGTAAGTCTCATGAACACTAGTACTTGAGAGTTTGTCACTGAGGTCCGTGCAGACGGACGCGGCGTCTGCAACGAGGGGGATGGCTTTAGCTCAGGCCAGTCTGGAACCAGAAAGGGTTATGTATGTATGCACGCATACATCCTACAGCGAACAAGTGTGGGTCAGGCAGGTTGACGTCAATCTTCTTCATAATATAAATATATTTGAGATAGTTTTCTGTATAAAAAATAGATTCACTTTTACCATTGTCTTGTTTTTGTTTGTTTGTTTTCTTTCTTTAAAAAAAACAAAAACAAAACAAAAACAAAAACAAAGCATACCAGAAAGAGGTTCATGATTGAAGTCTCTGTATAGAGCGAGAGCAGAGGTGGTGTTGGGTGGAGGAGGTGGTTGGCTGCTCAGGAGTGCACCAGGATCTCCATGATGTGGTCCAGGTCGTTGAGGTCCGTGAGGCAGAACTGAAGGGCTGAGGAGGGGTTGCAGCCGGAGGGGAACCCCTTGAGTCCGTCGTCGCCACTACCGCCGCCACCAGACGCGCTCCCTCTCTGCGCCGGGGTGAGCGCCAGGGCGGAGAAGTCCGAGGCGTCGTACATGGACGTGTCGATGTCGTCGAAGATGTCGTCCAGCGGCAGGTCGGACAGGTAGCAGCTGGCGGAGCTCGTGATCTCGAACGCGCCGAACAGCGTGTCCTGGAGAGGCGGCGCCGCCGCCGCTGCCGGGTGGACGCCGGAGCCGTCGTCCGGCTGCGCGCCGGCGTCTGGCCCGGACGCGGGCGACTCCGGGGGGCCGCAGGCGGGCTGGAGGTCCGAGGGCACGGGCGGCAGGTCGGGGACGTGACGCGGGGTGAGCGCGTGCAGCGACGGGGCCGGCGGCGGCGGCGGGCAGGCGGCCGTGGCGGTCGAGCCCTCCTGCCTCATCTCCTGCTGCAGGTGGCGCAGCGTGTTGGCCAGGAGCACCGAGCGGTGCAGGCTGGGCTCGGCGCGCCGCTGGCAGCTCTGCAGCTTGTCCAGGCACAGGTCCAGCACCAGCTGCCGCTGCTGAGGGTAGGCCAGGCCCAGAGACGCCGCGTCGCCCGCGCCATCGCACTCGCTCAGCTTGCGCTTCACGCCGCGGCCCAGCAGATACCTGCACAGGACGAGCACAGAGAGAGAGGAGGAGAGGGAGAAAGAGGGAGAGAGGGATGATAGAAAGAGGTGGAGAGACAGAAGAGAGACAAATAAGGGTTAGATTACAAGCCAAACACACACAGCATTCAGCCGAGCTGCCCAGGGAAAGGTGCACTGAAGGGACCTGATTAAGTTGGAAATCCACAGCATGCTCAACATGCCAGCTAAATTCCTGCCATCATAAAACAAGCCACCAGATCTCCATCTACATTTGCTGGCCAATTTAAGGGGATGACAATCCCAACATAAGATTAACACGCTACTTGATATGTATTTTATACATTTACAATCACGGTCATTAGAGAGCGAAAGACGTAAAGACGTAATGTTCTGATTCTGCTTATTTCCTTCAGCGTATATTCTGGAAGTGAATCACACATGACCTTCGAACTGCTGGAGGTCATACAGTAAAAAACTGAGCAACTACACATACACACAGTAGTATACGGACGGATGCTATGGACTGACAAACATGAAAGAATTAAGGTCTGACTTTTCGGTCCAAGACTCAACAACATGGCAAGGATAGATCTTTGAGGATGCCGGAGTCTGGCTGATTGTAGGTCAGGTTGGTCACGGCGTTATGAAAGGACAGTGCTGCCATGTGAGTGGGCTGTGTGTGGTGCTTCTGTTGCGGACGGACATGTCCGTCACTGCAGCACGCACTTACGGGGGGGATGGATGTGTGCGTCACAACACACAAACACACACACACAGAGAGAGAGAGAGAGAGAGAGAGAGAGAGACGGACGCTCCAGGGGGTAAGCTAATGGGACACTGGTTTGGAGAACGCTCTGATGGTCACCATGGTGATCCTCATCCATCTTTCTGCTGGGTGTCAGCGTTACAGATGGTCCCTGGAGAGAAGGGCTACAGCCCTGCAACTGGCTAGAGGGGCTTAATCCCCCACCCCTTAACACACACACACACTTTCTCTCCAAACTCCCCTACTATACAAAGACACAAGAATAAGGGATCAAATGTTGAGGACAGGACACTGGTGATCGGGGGTGTGTATTGAGATTTGTGGTAAAAGAATGAAAGGGGACATGAGGGAGGATATGTGTGCCTCTTCCCCCTACAAGGAATATTTAGCATCCCTTTCCAAGTTGATCTGGCTTGAAAGCAAGGTCAAACACGCACTATTCTAGCTAGAGTAGACACTGACCTACTGTATAGGTTGAAAGTATAAAGTATACAAACAGCAGACAAATTATGTGACTGTGATTATGTGAGTGGCCATGATTGTTCCCCTAAGTGAAATTGAGTGTTGAGGCAAGAGGCAGAATATAACAGGTCCACCATCCGCTGTGTCTAGTCACACTAATCTAGTCTCTCTCCTTTCCTTGCTTACTCACTCGGCCTCTTACTCAGACTTGTGCTGTTCTGTCCTCCTGCTCTGGAAATGGCTGACATCTCCCCGCTTCTCCTCGTGGCCCACTCTCTTCTCCCCTCTTGCCAACCGTGCACTCTTTCTTCCATCCCTCTACTCCCTTTTTTCCCCTCCTCCTCCTTCTCCTCCTCCTCCTCTCTCCTCCCCCTCCTCCACTCCTCCTCTGTTCTGCGGGCGCCTGTGTGTCCACACTTAATCCATCACGCTGCTCCACGCGAGCAGACATCCCCCGCAGGTCCGAGCGCACGCCACAGACGACGATGACTACTGCGCTCTGCTCTCGCTCTCTCTCTCCCCGCTGCAGAGCCCGCAGCACCACGACTCGAGCTCACGTTACGGCAGGACCAACACCGAGCGGAGGCAGGATCAGCAGTAGCTGACCCAAACACACTACAGCAACCTACGATCTGTGCTGTTCATCCATGGGGCCAGCTGGACAGTCATCACATGACTGCTAACAAGATGCACCCCAAACTGTGCAGACATGCATTTATTTCTTAAGAAAACTGTGAGCAGCCCAGTTGTAGCTCAGCAGTCTGAGAGAGCTCGTTTACCTGCTTGGCCATGTGTTTTCTTTCCGCGTCGCGGAAGCGTGTAAACTAAGATGACGGGAGCTGCAGTAAAGCCAACTTGACTGCGGCAGCTTAGAGCCGTCCACGGAAGGCGGCGGCGGCGGCGTTCCCCCCCCCCCCCCCCCTCTCTACGCCGTGCTCTGGAGCTGCTGAGGCAGAAGACCTCGTCACGTGACTCGGGGAGAGACATCCTGAGACGAGAGGGCAAAGCGAAAGTGCGCTTCAGACAGACCTCGCCCCATCCTGAAACAGGAGCCCAGACTGTGGCTTCGGTAGCCCGGGGCTGCCGCAGGAGAGAGGGCTGCCCGCTGACACCACTCCCCCCCCCCCCCCCTACTTCCCCTCACTGCAGTGTGGCCCTCCAAACGCTCGCTTGCTCGCTCGCTCACTCGTGCACTCCGATAGCTCCACACAGCCCTCCTGAGCATCGGAGACAGGCCGCCGTTATGTAAACGGCCCACTGGGCAGCTCCGGGATGGCGCGCTCTGCCAGCACTAGGTGCCAGGTGCCACAGCTGGGGAAAAGGGCAGCTCTATGGAAGCCTACTCAGGTGTATAGGAAGTCAGCAATGGATGCTCACATTGGCATCCAGTAAGCTGAGAGTGTGGCACAATACATCTTACAATATGTGCTTGCAAAAGTGATCCATGAATGAGAGTTGGCTGAAAGGTAATAATGGCACCTCTTGCCCACATGAGCAACATTGCACATATAAAGCACTAACAAATTGATCAAAAACATATTTGCGGTCTCCCCTGCATTCCATTTTAATACCAGAAAAATACTTTCTTTTACGAACACATTTCATCCGCTTCATACATAATCTTGATCCTAGTGGTAAACCCAAAGTGATCCTTAAAGCTGTTGGTGTTGGTAAGATCTGGGGGTGGTGGAGGTTCTAAGAAAAAGAGCATGTGTGTGTGTGTGTGTTTGCGTGTGTGTGTGTGTGCGTGTTTGTGAGGCGTAAAGGCGGCAGGGACGCCTGAAATCGTGATCTTTCGCTCCTTGCTCTGGCAGTTAGGGAGGCATCAAGTCGTGCTTCAAAACCAAGCCACCCTCATTATACTTTTCTCCTCCCGACCATTTACCATGGCAACGGCAGTGGATGAGAGGTTCAGGACTTTGGCGACATGCTGTTTCTGGGACTGTCAGGAGCACAAACCTGCTGCAGCACAAGTACCATAATAAATGTGTACTGTTGTAGCAGTGAGTCATGTACTGCCCTGCTTAGAGATATAGGCTAACAGCTTTCCTTGTGTACGATGCATGTCTTGTTTTACCACTTTCATAGAAAAGAACCATCACCAATAGTACACCAGGCTTAAGACAATCATTTTGCATTCATGCTCTTTTTTAAGCTGTGGCAAACATAATTGAACTAATTCAAGTAGGTGAATAAACATAAGGAAAGTGATATTCTTTCTGACCAAATCTATACAAACAATCAAAACATTAACCCAGTTGACCATATTGGCAAAAACATCTACATAGGGATCACATACAGTTATAATATATAGCCCAATATGAGACTTTCTACACTCAGTTCTGGAACTGAATTTTTTCCTAAATTTGGCTGTTCTTGACCGTTTTTTTTTTTTTTTTTTTTGGCTCTCGTCTTGCCAACATTTCAGTACAGACTGCATAATCTACTCCACTCCATCAAGATAGACTACCTTCATAACCACAACACCGGGCAAGGGCCATCACAGTAGGTTTAGGCTCATGAACAGTCCAGAAGCAACACTTTCCAATGCTTTCAGAAACACAGGTTCTGATTCTCAATTTTTTCTAAAAATTTCAATGAGGAAGGGGGGCAATCATTTAAAACAATTAAAAATAATGCACAATGCAAGAAACCCTTATTCACACACAGATGCTCAAGTCTATGCTTCTCAAAAGCATTTCATGTTGCTTAGGTCCACAACGTGGTATGGCATCACTGGAGCTTGTTGTGCATTTGTCCCCGTCCAGGAAGAATACTAATGCTGAAGTTACAATGAGGAGCGGGCCGTGCTGCACTCGTCTCTTTTTCTCCCTCTGTCTACACTCTCTTGTCCCTGCCCTGGAGGGAGTCACTTGCTCCAGTACTCAGAGAGAGAGAGAGAGAGAGAGAGAGAGAGAGAGAGAGAGAGAGAGAGAGAGAGAGAGAGAGAGAGAGAGAGAGAGAGAGAGAGAGAGAGAGAGAGAGAGAGAGAGAGAGAGAGAGAGAGAGAGAGAGAGAGGAGAGAGAAGTGGGTGGAGACAAAGCGCAAAAGTAGATAGAGAGAAACAAGCAGGAAGAGGCAGTGAGGATTAACCATGAGTAGGAGGCAAGCAGTGGGGGGGCGGGGCTTGTCATTGATAAGCACTCAAAGTGGTGCTGGTAATGAACTGGGGCGGAGGGGGCTGGTAAAGAGGATGTCCATATAAGGGCCGCTTTGTCACTCAGACAACGGAACCACCCTCACCAACATGAGTCACATCCGAGGGGTTAGTCACAGCGAGGGAGACATGAGTAGACCCAAACTCAGGGCTCGTGTCATGGGTCGTGATGGGATGCGTTACCATGGGTACTCCAGTGATCAAGTTGTAGAGATGCAGTAACAGTCTTAAAACACTATACCCAACTCCCCTCATTTATTTCAAAGGGGAAGGCTTTTTGCACCCTTTTGATCCTATGCAGCACTATGAACTGCATAGCAGTCCCCCTTCGTAGTTAAAAAATACCTTTACTTAGACCATTGTCTGTGGGATTGACATTGTTTGCTTATAACCATCAAGTCTAGTTGTGTCAAATTCTTGTATACTGAAGAGCCCAGCAGTTCCACTGATTTCTTCTGGGAATCTGGATACCAAACAGAATGTATAGCCAGCAATTTTCTGTTTCACCATTTCAGCTTTGCACACTTAAAACAATAGCATTAAACACACACAGAAACAATATGGTGTGCATCTTAACTTCATGTAGAGGAGTGCACAAGATTGTAAGTCCATTATTTTGCACACGCTGGGGGGGGGGGGCAAGTCCACCATTGCGCCCTCATCAGGAGAGGTTGAAATGAATGGGCGTCTAATAGCAATTGATATTGAGAAAAAAAATCAAATTTTCCAGTATGATGTAAATAGGGAACTGGTGGGAAAACATGATCGTACACACAATCGGCGAAGCATTCTCTTCGCTCACTTCAGGAGCTAAAAACGAAACTGTGGAACGGTACTATGAAACGAAACAGTCGCCTATTATGGATCCCAATCTCAACAACAGTGCCCAAAGCGTCGCTAGATTAAGACATTTCTGTCTGCTGCCACAAACCGGATTACGTTAAACGTTAGTGTTATGTTATGAGGACAGTAAATGCAATGTTAACTATCATGAGTCCTCCTGCATCGCCTCGCGTTAGCTGTAACGTTACTGTACTATGAGGATGGCCAATGCTACTGCCTGATGATAAACGTGGACAGATATCCAGCGCAAGCTTGCTTGTTAGTTTTGTCAAGTTATTTACAGAATAATATCACCAAGACTATTGTACTTGTTAACCATAATGCCAAAGAGCGATGGAAGCCTATTTAAAGGGTAGCTGCTACAGATTCTGCGCACACGAGCCACGGTTTCAGAAAGTTCACTTACTCCAGAAATCACGATTCGATATGTCACCAACATTAACCCTGAACTTCCAAACAGTCGATATTTAGGGTGATTGGCATTGTACTTTTTCAGCAAGTTGGAGTAGGCTACTGGTGAGGAGTAGTGCACGGTTAGTTAGCGAGATATTGATTCCATTACGCAACGACACAGCGGCACGGAGCTCCACTCAAACTAGCCACTGAACGTTACGCAAAACGCTTGCCGCCTAGCAATCTAGCAGGCTAGCAGCTAACCACATTAGCTAAGATTGAAAGTACAACCTGAAAGTTACCAAGAAGGTATTTTCGTCGAATGTGATCACAGAGACTGGTCTGTAGCATGTTAACTAATTGGGAATGAGACACGGTGGACGTTTACCTGCCCCCAATGCCACAATTATTATCAACCATAATCAGCTCTTCAGAAAGTAATGTTAACTTAACACTAACGTCATCGCTGTTTCACCAACGCTATGTGGGCTCTGAGAGTACAAACCTTAACGTTACTTTCATTTAACAGCTCATCGGTACTAAAGGTTGAGAACTGACTATCGGTGTCTCACCAAAAAGCTCAACAGCTGATTTGGTAACTGACGATAGGTAACATGTAGAGTTAGAAATCATTTCAATGACCATAGTAACGTTAAGTTAAGCAAGAAGTATACTGTTGACGTTACTAACGTTAGCTGTCGCCGTGACAAAAGTTAAAAGTACCGGGCTAACGATAACGTTGTCCTTAAAAACAGAGGGAGGGCTACATTAACCATATTTAACACAGATAACAGGCACGGTCCGCGGAGCCAGAGAACTGGGACAACATGGCTAGCAAGTTGCGTTACCTTGACGAGGAAAGGGCATCTCTCGGTTGCTCAACTTCCTTCGCAGCGGAGTCCACATCTAGTCGACACATAGAGGCTGCTCGAATTCGGTTTTTCCTCTTCATCGAAGTCTCGTAAGACGCAATATCCCTTTGACCCATACCATAATGTTTCGCTAAACTAGCGCACTTGCTAGTTTGCTGGAACTAAAAGAGAACTTAGACAATTATCTATCACTGGCTAGCATCGCTAGCCAATTGATGCGCAATGAATTAGCCAAGTTAGCTACTTAGCTAACGGTGCTGAGCTGGCTAAACTGTTTAACGTTACTGGCTAAACTAATGTTTGCATTCAGTTTAATGTTACACTGAATTACTAAGATGGTTGCAGACCGGGCTTCATCGACTGTGTGCTACATTCTCTGACTGATAATAAGCACGTGAGTTAGTTTTGACGCTTCATCTAAGTGTTCCCCTGTCCAAAGTCTACACATTCCTGATCAACCAGCACACAGGACGACGGCTCCTGCCAGGCAGCCTAACGAGCTACACTCTGCTTCTCCAACACAGAAGCTACGGGAAAAGAGGCTCAGCTGATTGACGGTCGTCAGGTGGGAGAGCCTGGATTGGTCCAATGAAATTTCAAGCTCGCGTAGTAACTACATATGATTGGCGGAGCCCGTTCTTTCCTTCTTCCTATCGCTATCTTTCATTCGTTCTCTGTACGCGCTCACAGACCAAAAACGTGACCAGGAGAAATGCTGTAGAAAAACTACTAAGGGCATGGGAGAGCAGAGACCAGAAATGTTTGAGAATAGTGACTGTAATAGACAAATATAAGGCCTATACATGTTCGGGTATGTATTGTATAATTTATGTAAGGTAGGCTATGCAATCAATTTGAGTTTCAACTGAGCCTAGACAGATTCTCTTTTCCTGTCGTCGTGCAGCGAGCGGACAGCATGAGCAACTGGGGATTTAAACTGTGACGTTATACGCTTTGAGTGACGTCTACGCTTGCAGCCAATAACAGGACAGCTTTTTTTATGCGCTCCAGTGCAACTCCGAATAAAACGAAAATATAAAAAAACATAAACTGGTTCTTAAGTTGCTAAAGGCATTCTACGGGGGGTATGGGCAAGATAAACTGTATTTCGGATGCAATAAAGAAATACAAAAATAGACAAACCAACTGGAAATGTGTGCTTTACCGAATCTACGCTGTAGCTACGTCGTTGCCTCTACCCTGTGTGGGCAATTTTCAGTTTTTTTCAGTGCGTCTGCGTAGAACTTCATTCTGCCGCGTCGTGGACTTGGTCTCATGTTGTGTTACACTTAGATTTACATGTATTCATTCGGCGGACGCATTTGTCAAAAGCTACCTACATTAATGCAATAATTAAGCTATTCGCAAGTCTTGTAACTTTAAAACTACAGTGCTACAACTACAGTGTTAAAATAACGTGTATCTATAGTGCAGAGGGGAATATAGCTAGGAGTATATCACTGTTTGTTAATACAAGTACTTGAGGATAGGAGTGTCTATAAGTACTAGGTGAAGTGGTAGAAAAGGAGACAGAAGAGAAGTGAGGTAATTGGAATGGGACGAGGGAAACGTGTGGTAAGTAAGTGCATTGTATGAGGTTGTAGGGAGCACTAGGAAAGCAGGTATTCTTGGAACAGTTGTCTTCGAGTTTTTTTGAAGATAAAGGGACGCCCCTTCTCTGATGGAACTTGGCAGATCGTTCCACCAGCAGGGAACTGATGAAAAAGGTCTGGATTGCCATGGGAGTGGGGGCGGCAGCGCAAAACGACGCTTGAAGGATCTCGGTGGCCAAGGGCCTCTATGAGCGCACTTTAGTGGGTGCAGGCCCAGCAATCACTTCGTATGCCACCATTAGACTTTGATGCGGGTGGCTATTGGGAAACAAGTGCAGCTCAATGAACAGTGGGGTAACGTACCATTTTTGTGTTCCGCAGCTAACGTTTTGCAATTATGAATCTATAAAGGAAATTTATTGGAATTATAAAAGGGTAGGCGAAAGGAAAACAACACACACCTTCCGTAATTTGTACCTTTTATTAGAAATGTTATAAAAAAAGACGCTACAATGTTCATATAAAATGGTTCTAGTCTACTCTATTATTACATAGATACCATTTGTCTCTGGGTTTGCATTTGCGTTTATAAACAATAACTTATGCCATTTCTGACCCGACGTAAAAACCGTTTAAATACTGTGTGAAAAATTGTAGTAGAACACTTGATGCATAGAAAGTGTATATGGACACTTGATGCATAGAAATTTGAGAAATGCTGTTTCACACTGAAGTCAGCAAGTTCACCAAAGTCAAAGAGAACTTTTGGATTCAACTTGACCAATTATCACCTGACATATTTGATGTGAATAAATAAAATAAATTAAAAGTAATTCATATAAAACAGGCGTGTTGCCATGATTCTTCATTTCTATAGTCAAATATATAATTTAACTTCTAACGGCAAACAGAAAGTTGTGGCAAGATAGGAGATAAGGCATTCCTGTGACCTCAGACAAAGTGATATTGAGCAACACTGTACACGGTGCTGCGAGCACCAAAGTGTGGACAGAAACAGGGTCGTCAGATAAATGTATGTTAACATTAATGAACTCTGCATCAGCCAATGCTTCATCAGCTTCTGGATTTGGAAGACATCAGTCCATGGCACATTACACTGTGCAATATCATAAAAAAATGTACAGTAACAGTTCCCAAGATGTATCTGTTGTAAAAATATATATATATATATTTACATACATATTTCAATCAATTTCTTTTTTTTATGAAAATATGACAAAAACTTAACACATTTGTATATATCTTGTTCTGTTCTCCATTCTTGTAGTGTAATTTTTACAGGAATAAATTAAAACAAGACAGACACAAAAGAAGGATGAAAGGAAACAGACCCATTTTAAAAACATACATTAAGTATGCAATGGTCAGCTCATAAAAGTCACACCAACGCCAGGGTAGAAAGTCCTTTTCCCTAACCGTGTGTCTCATTCCACTGGCCTACCATAGGAGACATAAAAAGGCAAATGGGGAGTGCGAGTCTCTGAGGGGCTTTGACCTAGGAGCCCACAATGATCTCCATTATGTGGTCTAGCTCATTGAGGTCGGACCGACAGTTTGCAGCTGATCCTAAAGATGAAGGTGAGTGCGACTGGCTGAGACTGTCCAAAAGGTCATAGGGGCCGATCTTGGGAGCAGCCTGCATGCCCGTGAGCACGGTGTCCAGGTCGTAATAGGACGGATCCACATCCGAGAACAACTCTTCCAGGGCGGACTCGGGACCCGGGTGGCTGTTCTTGATCTCAAACGTGCCAAAGATCTGCCTCGTGGCTTTTGCCTCCCCTTCGTCCCTGCACCCCTCCTCTTCTTCCTCCTCGTCCTCCTCTTCCACATCCACGTCTTCGTCAGGAGCGCCCAGCCTCGAGTCGAGCTCCCGTTCATCCCTGAGAACTCCCCTCTCCCAACAGTGCCCCATGGTGCCCGACAGGCACACGTTCGAGGCCGCCTCTGAGCAGATCGCGTCCTCCTCCACCGCCACCACCTCCTCTTCACGGCACCCATCATACCCCATAACCGAGAACAGCTTGGGCTCGGCATCGGAGCCTCCGGTCATCTCCCTCCCCGGCCGGCAGAGCACCTCGGTGGCCACCAGGCGCTCCGGTGGGCCGCCGGCACCCGAACATCCGCTGCCGGCTGCGGCGATGGCCTCCATCATGGCGGCTGTCTGCCAGCTGCCGTCGTGGGTCATCTCCTCCTGGATCTGCCGCACGGTGTTGGCAATGAGGACGGAGCGGCACAGGTTGGGCTCTACCAGCATGTGGCACAGCTGCAGCTTGATGAGGGACATGTCCAACAGGGACTGCCTCTGCAGGCTGTAGGACGCGGAGACAAGCTCCTCATGGGAGCTGGGAAGGCCCTCGTCGGGCAGCTCCTCTCCACCATCTGGAAACTTGCGCTTGGTGCCTTTGGAGAACATGGCTCTAATGGGATGAAGGAGAAACAGAGGAGAGAGGTTCACATCGGCAAGCCTGCATTTGACAAGAACTCAGGTGTAGACAATATGAAATTGTACAAATTCGAAAGAACTAATCCACATATGCTGGTATTCCTAATAGCTACAATAATGCAATGTCATTATTTGTCTCTAATAATGTTTTCTACAAGTACATGTGATTGCATATAATGGAATTCATGGCGGCAGCCTCCATTTATGACATTTTGCTTTAGAAGTATTCTATTTTATTTTGAACTATGCCTGAATATGAACTGAACACGCACATATTAGCCCTATACACATAAACAAAAGTTTTAAAAAATAAATACCAGTCCTGCAACAACCTGTAAGGTTTCAAAAATGTGATACATATGATACACAAAGTAATGAATAGTGACATGCCATGTCAAATACCTATTATCTAACATATTTGGCATGGTCTTAAGACATATTTATCTGTACACAAACTCACAAGATGCTTGACACTTTCAACACAAACTGCACAAAGGTTAGTCAAATTTTAAAAAATAATAAATAAAACAAGCAGTGTGTTCCACAAGAGATAATTCTGACCCAAATCCCACCGCAAGCATTAGAATTGAGCCGAAGAACACGCACGCACACACACACACACACCAGAAAGTAATATCACAATATCAAACAAGCAAACCACTAGTAAAGTGGCTAATAGTACTTTGACTGGTCCAGCTCAAAGGCTACATCTAGAGGCAAAATGAAAGCTGAAGGCCACTTGCTTCCAGTGGTGATGAGCAGCCAACCAGGGCAAGGGGACATAATCAGCTAAAGCAAGGAACTACAAATGGCCAGACAATGCATTACAGACTAGTGTAAATATTAGGCTTTGACCATGGAGTAGGCTACATTTACATGACTGAGTTTGCTTCAGTGTGTGGCTCATGTATCTGTGTGTGTCGGGATAGGGAGCCTTCTTATCAGCTACATCAAGCAGTGGTGGGTTGGAGGGTGTGGGGATTTTGGATGAGGAAAAAAAGCACTAAGCAACGATAAAATGGCATCCCTCCTACTGAGCTGAATAGGACATGTACTCTTTCAGAATGTGCAAGCACACCCTTATATTTGCCAAACCAACAAACCCATTAGTTGCAGGCATACAGAAACACCACCAAACACAGAAGAACATCAATGCATTCTGAAAGACCATAAATCAGTCCGTAATCTGGCGTGGGGTGTGATTCCATTCAATGGAGATGATTTCTTCGAGAGACCACAAAAATGTGACTGGGATCCCAGTAAAATGAATGTTAAACCTGGCCAAACATTTAAGATGTGTGGGGCATGGGGGGGGGGGAGGATGGGGAAAGGCTAAATCATGGTTAAACTGAAAGGTGGACATTTGGCCTACCTGACCAACCAGTGACATCCCAGAACTGTAGAGACAGAGACCAGAATGCAAGCTGACAGTAATTCCATTGCAAAGCTATAACTTCAGCCATTCTTGAAAAGAAATAAAGCCCATAGCATCACAGCTGCCTATGTTGGGACAGTTTGAGTTATTCATACCAATGCAATCTCTCAAAGCATAAATAACACGTTGCATTTCACATTAGAGGAAGAGATATGCATAGAAAATAAGAACAAAGTAATCCCTACACGAAGTTAAAAATATCTTAAATTAACTCAAATTAAACTAAATACACATGTTACCATAATTTGTTTATATGCTACGTGCAATACAACCAAGGACTACAATGCCTAACATTGGCAAACTTGTTTTCGAATTTCTGATTGTGTAATAGAAGATATGTCTGAAACGAAGTTGAACTGCCTTTTGTGTAGTGGGTGTTGTTGTGTAGCAAGGCAGACTGTCTCAAACATATTCTACAATTTAAAATTCCCACCTCTGATGGTTTCAAACTGGGGGCTCCCATTAAAGCGACAGCATTGCAAAAACAAACAACGTTACACAAACACTTTCGCCGAGACATTCGATTGCCAGCTAGCAGACTAGCTCCACCCAGACAGGCATTTTTTACCCTCCCCCACCGTACTGACGTGGTCACGGGCGCTGTGCTACCGGCTAACATTCTCCACCGAAACAAATGCAACTAAGAAAGAAATCACGTTATCTTTTAACGTTGATTTCCCACATCTCTCGTTTTTCAAAAACGCGCAAAAAACACAACTATCAGATGCACTCTTACACCCAGTGCCCCAGACTGGAGAGGACTGAAGAGCAAGTAGTTGTTTCACTGCACGGGCAGTCATTGAACAGCAAGCATGTAGCAGCTGGGACGACAATGATGGTAGCCATTTTGAATTTCCTAGTCGGTCTGCCTTCATAACAACTTCTTCCCAAAATGTATTTCAAATATATGTTGTAAAAAAATCAAAGCGTTATCATCCACCAGAAGGTTATCTTTAGACGGACCTAATGCAAAAGACAGGAGACTTTTTTTCATACTCCGGCGGAGAAGTAATTATAGGTTGATAGAAATAATCAAGCACTTCCGCAAATACGCTTGCGTTCGAAATCAACCGCGCATTTACTTATAGCTCAAGGGGGCTTTTATTTTCTAAAATGGCAACTAAATTATTCTTAAATACCCCGATCAATTAATTGCTTAACAAACAATAGCATATGCTGAACATACCTTCGTAGGTTTTTACTCTTCAACGTAGAAACTCATAGACTTCTTGCGTGTGTGGAGTGAAACACGGTGGAAGGTGCTGCTCTCTTGGCTTTCCCCGACACTGATTGTAGAGAGTAGTTCGGCTGCTGGACGGCCAGCTGCGGCACAGCGAAAGGGTGATGTGGGCGGACACTAGCATCTTGATCGACAGGGCATGGCTTCAGTCGGGGAAAAGCGAACAAAAGCCACAGTGAAAAACAGGAGATTCTAATATGAGCCCGTTAGAGATAAGCTTATCTAAATAGGTCTGTGATAGGTTCTCTATTCTACTGTTTTGACTTGAGCCAAAAACAATGCGAAATTACACGTATTAGCCTTTTAGGATGTAGCCTATATTAGGTCTAGGCCTATTTCCCCATTGAATGGGACAAACAAAAAGGTTCAAATTAATATATAGTATTTTCCCCCATTTTTTTTCTGGTTGTCAGGCCAAGTGTGGGCTATTTGTAGCCTATATAGTAGCCTATAACCTAATATCACATCTATTAGGCTACCATCATAGGCTTCCATACAGTGTTCCATACAGTGGCTTCTCAAAATAAGCATTTGAGACATTGTGTCAACATTGATCAATGCCAACAAGTAGTCAGACCTACATTGTGGACATCCTAGTTTTGACCATTTCCTCCCATGTAAGATATGTAAGCTAATACTTGCAGGTAATTTGAATGTAGCCTACTTTAACAAGCGAGAATGTCAAGAACTTAGGCCTACTGTATAAGGAAATTCATCAATGGGCCTGCCATGCAATGCAAAACTGCAAGTCATCATGTGATATGCTACACTGTTAATCACCTTAAGTGACCATCATCGTTTTAGTCCGTCAACAATGGCCTACCAATATAGGTCTTATAGCCAAATGTTGTTTCCTGAATCAAGTCAAATAGCTTGATTGATTGTGGAAAACTTTCTCAGTAGATCAGTTGACATCTCATGCGCACAGACTATCTTTTGACAAGGGTGGGTTACTGAACCTTTAAAAGGGTAGATGATTTGTGTTGGTGCTATTGAACATGTCGCATGAAGCATATAGCGACTTGGGAACAGCATGAAATATTATTTTTGTGTAGGTGAAGTTTCTAATGAATTGCAAGACACATGACACATTATATGACGAAAGAAAGAAATTAAACAAGCACATGCTGTAAGTTTGATTACAATCAGTAGATGAAATTAATTGTTGACTGATTGAAGAAAAAATGTCATCATCTAGGCTACTTAAACTTTTGATGCAAAATTGTCTTTTATTAGACTGTTTGCCATTCTCTACACCTTCAACAAGGTCAAAACAATTATTCTTTCAACAGAAAGGAAATGGGCTGGGTGTGGACATTCTGGAACTTTCAGCTCATCAGATGAGAGCTTGTGACAGTTGAAACCACATTTTATTCTAATAATAGTCAGGAAGTATGAAGGGGATATAAAAAATATAAGGTGCACATTTCATTTTCAATCTTTAACAGCAACCAGACACCCTTACAACACGCACAACATTTTCATTCTTGGTTGCTTGAATGAGGAATAGGCTATAAGAATGTATGTCCATACAGAACAGCTTAGAGTTGATAGTTACGTAAAGGTCAAAATAACTTAGGCCTATGTACTAAAGAGCTGAAACTGTCCACAACAGATGTCTAAAGTATTTTTCTATCGATAAAGTATTTAAGTACTTAGTATGCACACACGTGTCAGCTATGAAGCTTCTATCAGGGCAAGTCAAAATTGTTGCCTTTGGGCTGTTTCTTGTTGGTTAATCACATTATAGTAATAACAAGACCTTAATACCACTATTGACATAACAATGAAGGCACAGAAAACAAGAGTAGGTTCATAGTATCGCTCTGTATGTTGCATAGCATGAGAAGATCTGGCCAAACACGTTTAACAAGCTGCTCTTGTTGGTGAGTGCTTATTTGTAAGGCTGTGATTAGCGCTACCTCAGAGTGTGCTATGCGCAGCCAAACGCAGTGACTCATAACGCGAACACATGAGGAAATGAATCAGTCCATGCTGCCCTTTTCTGCTCTGGCCTACTTCTGAGTAAGCTGTAGCAACATCATGTCTTCTCCCTGCATGGTTTGCTCTCTATGTTGCTTTTATCCACCAAATGCGTCCAAATCTGAGTCCTTTTCAGGACTGTGGTAGGAGCACTGCAGGTTCAACGTGGAGGAAAATCAAGACACAATCTATATATATTGAGACATCCCATTAAGAGATCACTTTCCACGGTGATCTGCTTCCTCCACAAATCCATTTCCAAGCGATAAAGAGGAAGCACACAGAGCAGTGAGTTATTTCTCCACCTAGTGGTAGAGTAGAAACTAGGACATGTATGTCGGCTATATGCTGGCAGTGAGGTGCGGGGATCGCTGATTTACTGTGGAGCCATGGGGACGTAGAAATATTTACAGCAATATAATGTCAAAAATTCATTCAGTGCTGCTACAATCTGTTTAACCCATATGGCCAATGCCTCTCAGGTGAAGCCAGTAATGGCTCAATATTTAAAAGACCTTTAACACTTCAAGCCATTGACCTCGTGAGTTATCCCATCCCATCCCAAGCCATCCCATCATGAGTTATGGCCAGATGGTACTTTTACCTTCACGTGTCATCTTTGTGCCACAGGTCTCAACTCCCTCCAGTGTTTATACACAATTCTGTAAATGGAACGAGGGGTGTAAATGAGGAGTGTCATTTAACATTGAACTCGAATAACCTCTTGCCAGAATTGCACACTAGGAATCTTACAAGTAAGCATTTATGTTTACAATTTGACCAGTATTATCAGCGATTACATAGGTGGGGTCTCTCTATTTTATGAATAATCAAAAACATTACATAGATACTGATCAATACTTTAAAGTTCAAATGTCTAATTTGCACTTTCATTCAATTTACTCTTTTAGCTGGAACACATCCTGCAATAGCTCAATGATGTCAGTCAGTTGTGATATAAAAACTGAATTTCAGCCACCAAATATTTGATGTGTTGGTATTTTCCTCCTTTTTCTTGTGTGTAGGGAACCGTAGGGCACCCATCCAAGGCTGAAGGTCAGTCCAATGTTTTGGCAACTCCTTCTATGGCAATGACACCTTTTCACCAGATGATGGCACTATAATAACATGATGTCTCCATTAATGACAAGTCGAAAAACATACCATTCCAAGGTTTGTACTGTAAAAGATGTGATAATGTGATCCTGTCTACTCACTGCTGGAACTAGAATGATCAAATTCTGTTCAACAGCCTGTTGACGCCATGCATATCTACCATGATCACTGCGAGTCAGGAGGAGATAGTAGACCTTCTGTTCTCAGTGGAAGGAACAGAAGAAAGATCCTGAGATACTAAATATCACCAAAGCCTTAGCCAATTAATGAGTTCTTAATTTACTGTTAGGATCAATTTAGTTAACTGTACACCTGTCCACATTAGTCCACATTAATGTGTGTCTATCTCAATTTGAAAAACAACATACTCCATTTTGATCATTTTGTGTATGTAAGGACTAGAGCGTTTTCTCAGGTGCAAAGACTGCCATTCTGGCTTTGTCTCATATGAGCCAAGCATGCTGTTTTATGTCAACCACTGACTCAGTACATCAAACTACTTTGCAAACTGAATTATGGGTAAACAGGGCAGGATGCAAAATATGAAATAGAGCCCCCTTTCTTCCCAATGTGAGAGCTTATCTGAGCTTTAATGCAATTATAATCAATCCAGATGGAATTTAGCGTTCAGGCTTTGGAAACGTGAGCCTCCACTGACGGACCTCAGTCAGAATGAAATAGATCACTGTTGTGATGATACATGGACTGATACACCCATCAACTCAATAGAGATGAGTTTACCCAGCATTACTCGGTCAGGCATTGCTTGCCAATAAGGTGCTGCCATATGTTCTGAATGGTCTGTATATGGAATAGGAAGAATCTTTAAAAACTTATTTGTTTCTTTCAGGAGAAACTAATCAAGGGAATGAGACATCACGTCTGAACTGATACCAGGCATCAGACTGCATTTACCTGTGATTGGATCTGCATTTATCTGTGATTGGATTTGAGAACAACAGTGTGCTCACATCATGCTTGCTGTCATCTGGTTGTTGTTTCTGCTCTCAGGTAAGCGCCAAGTTTGGGACTGTCAAAATGCTGATTGTCAAAATGATTGTCACAATTTTGAACTGAACACAAGAAGAAGTTTTGATTTGTCAGTTTACAAACTTGTATCAAAACAAATATTTCCTAATAAAATAAGACAATGCCATGAATTGAAAGTAACAACTTGATAAAGCAGGAGGGAGGTGTGAAATGGTTTAGCGATTGATTTGATCACTCGAAAGTGATATGATATGATGTAATTGTAATCATTGAATTTGATGATTGTGTTATTTTCTTTCTATTGTGCTCTTCATTTATCAGTTAGTCTAAAAGAAAGTTGTAACTTGTTTTGTTAGTTTGTTGTAGTTAACCATTTAACCATTTCACCATGACACCTGTGGTCCTCCAGACACAATGTTTTCTACAGAGCTGTTTATCAATTGGAGGACATCACCTATCAAATAATTAATAGCTGTATCATTTCTGATGTCTCCTGATGGTTGATGAAGAATTTACTGAATTGGTTCAGAATTCTCAAATGAGGATTTTTTTGTTATTTGCGTCAATTATGATTTGTGATTACAAACTGAAAATCCGCTGCCAATTGAACAACCTTATTGTTGGAGAGTGAAATATTCAATGCATTTGAAACAACTTTCTCATAATATTTTTTTTTTGCATCTTCGTCTTTCATTTCTTTTCTCTGATGAACCATGGTTGTTGAGTAGCTCCGGTGGTGGAGCTCATCCTGGTAAAACCGAAGAGGTCCTCTCTGAATCAGCTCAACAGGATGCTCCTGCGACGGTATGACAGTGGTGTGCGGCCTGTTGTCAACTGGACTGAGCCCACTGTGATTTACATCGATTTCATCATTCAGTCCATCCTGGATGTGGTAAAACCTAAATATTTTTTTTTTTAAATTGTTTTCTCTATTCTCTTTGTGTTTTTACTCCTTTCAAATCAAACACAAAACTGTGTGTTATACAGATCAGAATTTACTCTCAATACGAAGGTGTGAAATATTAAATAGCATTGTTGAATTGTTTCTACAACTTTTGCTGATAACAAAAGAGATATTAAAGAGGCTTTAATTCTCTGTTTTAATGGTTTTATAGATTCTCTGATATTTTATTCTGACCAAAACTGTCTTTGTTAGGATATTTTCCATTCCTACTCTATTTTACAACTTTTGCTTTTCCTACTGTATCTCACTGTTTTTATATGGTATACCTGTAGTGTCGGACATTTACATATGAATATTTCTGCCTGGTGATTGCTGAATGATGCTTGTGTTTTTGCATCTGTTCGATTTACTGATGTTGAGTCTGGATTCATATGTTTCTCTGTAGCACAATACACTACTTCTTGTGGATTGATTTTGTCTGTTGTTGTGAGATGTTAACGATGTAATACTCTCCACAGGATGGACAGAATCAGAAGGTAACAACAAGTATCTGGTATCGGCAAGTAAGTATCAAGTTTTATGACACAGCCTTATACAGTATATATCATTTATGTACAAAGGTTTGTAGGGTTCACCTCTTTCATCTCTCTTGGCTCCTTCATATTGGTTTGTTGTTTAAGCGTCTGACTGTAACCAAATTAATATATCGTCTTCTCATTTATAATGACACCTCTGATCAAGTCAATATCACAATTGAATGCAGAATGGGAATGCGTTGTATTTTTCTCTTTCTGTTCCAGATTTGGACAGACGAATTCCTTGTGTGGGATCCAGAGGAGTTTGATGACATAAATGAAATATCACTCTCTTCTGATGCTATTTGGGTACCAGACGTCATCATCACAGAATTGTATGAATCACTGATCAATTTATTTCACCACTACTTGGTATCTTGAACCAATTGGATTTAATGGATGTTGTGAAAATAAACTGATAATGATCTTGTGTGTCTTGCCTTCTGTTAGTGTGGACGTTAGTCCAGCTTCTGGAGTTCCTTATGTCTACGTCAACTCCTCCGGAACGGTGAAGAACTACAAACCCATCCAAGTAGTTGCTGCTTGTGACTTGCAAATCTATGCGTTTCCCTTCGACAAGCAAAACTGCACCTTAACATTCCGTAGCTGGCTGCACTCTGGTGAGATGTGGATTCTCGTGCACACATACACACACACACACACACACACACAACACATACCCACTCACACATGCACACACACTACACACACACACGTATACACACACACACGTGCCCACACACACACTACAAACACGCACGCGCACACACACACACACACACACACACACACATAGTAGCTCAAAGCAGTATTCTGCCACAAAATAAAGGGTCCCTTTTTCACATGTTACTTGCAGGATGCAAACACAATCAGAAGATCTTGTCACAAGGTGTGGGTCTGACAGCAGGGCCCTGGGGCAACTGCTATTTTTGTTCATATGAAACCAAAGAACCTTTATGCATTTCTCAGAAAAGCACTCACTGATCAAATCTTGGCTTCGCAGCCAACCACAATTTTTTTTTTTACAGCTTTGAGATGTCAGACACTTACATGTCAGCGAATCATAATGCTTTGCAGGTAGATCTCTTAACACATACACTGGTGGTTGATTTAAACAGATGCTAAAACTGTTGGCCAATATTTAATTGTATTGTTATTCTTTCATCTCAATGTCTTATTACCTTATAGCTACTTTCTTCATAGATTGTAATTCCACTAAAGCATATGTATCTACAGTATATACTGTATCATCTATATACTGTTGATCCTAATGTTTTTACATATCGGCTAGCACACACAGACATGTGCATCAATCATGTAGTTTACTTCCCTGACTTCCCACTGCTTGTGGTCTCTCTCTCCAATAGTGAAAGAGGTTGACCTGGCCTTTTGGCGTAACCCCGAAGATATTGCCAATGACAAGCGAGGGTTCATGAATGATAGCGAATGGGAGCTGCTGTCTGTGCCATCACGATACTGGAGACTACATGTCGACGACCAAGACTATGCCCACATTCAGTTCAATGTGAGTGCCCGTGTATATTTCAAAACGTGTAGTTTAACCATCACCACAGTACTCATATCACATTAAAAATATCATTACAAAACGTGAATAATTCTTTCATTTATTCAGTACTGAGCAAGTTGACTAATTTCAGTGTATCTAAACTCATATTATTGTAGCAGAGCACACTGTTCAACGGTCTGAGGGATTTGCTGGCAACTAGAGGGTTGGGGTTCGAATCCCAGATGGTCACTTGATGTTCTGTGTTGAGTCGTTTGACAAGATAATCCATCTGCACTATCTCAGTCCACCCTAATGGGGTCCAGCTTCGGCTGCGATGGATTGGTGTCCCATCTAGGGGAGTCCTCAGAACCTCTGAAACCAGACATGATCACTGGCCCTATTATCCTCCACTGGCAAGGAAATTAAACTCATATTGCCTAGATCTTCACATGCCAATTGCACTTCCATTGTGATATATAAAATGTATGTAAATGATTAAACCTTATATGTTAATGTTTTTATTTTTAATTAATTGCCAGTTGATTTGATTTTCGTCTCTTCCCTCTTTGTCTTCATTAGGTGTTGATCCGGCGGCGCCCGCTGCTGTATGTGGTGGGTCTTCTACTCCCCAGCATCTTCCTCATGGTGGTGGACGTCATCAGTTTCTACCTGCCTCCCAACACAGGCACGCGCATCTCCTTTAAAGTTAGCATCCTCCTGGGCTACACGGTCTTCAGAGTCAACCTGATGGATGAGATCCCTGCAACATCAGTCACCACCCCCCTCATTGGTGAGAAAAGACAACACATACTGTACGTTTTTGTTGTTTGTTTGGCAATGCATCTCCAGATGACTATTAGCTCACTAACAGTTCCCTCTTCTCACTATTAACGGGGAATTCTGGCAATTTTGTACATCGATCTCTGTTTCCAACAGCTGGAGCAGCCAGGCATCTATAGTGCTATCCTCTGGGGTCATGATTTTTTTTTCATACCGACAGTACTTCGTGACCTCTTTAAACAGAGATCTATGTGAAAATGTTTTCCTTTAATGATACAAGTGGGCCTTCGTAAATCAGAGAACTGTTTCTGACTTCTGATAGGTGATGGTTTTGTTGATCACTCAGTGGGGAAGGAACATCTGTCTGATTGCAGGGGTCTTCTTTGCGGTGTGCATGGCTCTTCTGGTTCTAAGCTTGGCCAAGTCCATTTTGGTGGTGAAGCTGCTTCACCACAGTGAGAAAGAGGTCAAGGAGATGTCCATCTCTGCCTGCCTGCTGGACAAGTACGGCTCCTCCAGCCAAAGCTTCGGGGAGAGCATGTTTACTTCTGTACGGACACTAGACGAAATGGACCAGAGCAGTGGTATGAACTTTTGCAAGTCACGTAGCACTAACTGATACAATATATAGACATACGCATAATACAAGTTCAACTCTATGATTCGGTACATCCAAAATTATTTTCAGGTAAGTTAGCATGTAAATAATGGTGTACACATTTAATTATATATCTTCTATTGATATTTATCTATTTAATTGATTCTGTATGTACACAGATACGAAACTCTGGAGGGGTTATTGCATGATATTTCTTTGGTATATATCCAGAAAATGTGCACTCATTTGTGTGCTTATTTTAGTAAATCGTGTTCACGTTTTACTAAATTGTGCTCTCATTTAAATTGTTGTAAATTGAGCGCACAGTTTTGTAAATTGTAAATTGAGCACAGTGTAGTAAATGTAGTAATATAACACAATATAACATTACAGTAATGTGTGGACAATTTACTAAATTGAGAGCACAGACTGCTCTCGCAGTTTAGTCAAATGAGCGCATTATTTAGACAAAACACGTGCACACTATTTAGTGAATTTAGAATGAAACCACAATTTAGTCAAATGAGCTTACAGATACACAAATATATACATTGCAATGGTGCTCTATACAGACTACATTTCTTTTTATAGTTTTTTTTTTATGTAGAATCTGACAGGACTACGTAATTTCAGGTTATGAGTATGACCTTCCATCAGATGATGATCTGGTCTCCCTGAATGAACCCCCTATGAGCTCATCGCGCCTGGAGAGGCTCCTGTACCAACTGACCACTATAAGGTGAATCACAAAAATAGTTATATATCATGACATATGAAACATGGTTTTGGCCCATTATTTAGCATTCACCAGGTCGATTATTCCCTGAATTTAGTTGATTCACTGTCCAAACATAGCAAAGACAAAGACATTTGTGTAAAACCTTTTGTTTAATGTCTTCACATTTCTACTGGGACCAGTCATTGTCCTTGTGTATATTAAAGGCTTTTATTAGTAAAAACGTTATTTTTAGGTCCTCTCTGCAGGAGGAGGAGGATGACGACACTGCCCAAACAGACTGGCTGGCTCTGTGCTATAAAGTGGACCGGTTCCTGTTCCGACTCTACCTGCTGGTGATGCTGGCTTACTGCACCACCCTGCTCTCCCTTTGGGGCAGCTGGAGTGCCGTCTGACCAACGGGGCGGGGGCTAGAAGCCAGAAGTTTCTGGTGGACCTCAGAAACACTGGAATTCATTTTAATAAGCCACACTCTAAGGCAGCGGTGTCAAACATAAGGCCCGGGGGGCACCTTCAGCCCGCCAGCAGATTTCATTACGGACCCCCAGATGTTTTGGGTTGGAAGGGGGATAAAGTAGATATTCACAAATGGACTATGTGTGATAAGCAAAATATCTATGATATGATCAATTAATTAAACCATCCTCTACAAAACATCCCCAGGAAGAAAGATACAGAACGGGAAAAATATGACATGATATTGGTGTAGCAATATACTCTATGTTGGAAAAAGAGAAAGACTGACATGGAGGGTAGGATATATTAAGACAGAAAGAGCAGTCATACAGCAGCACACAGCAGAGAAACCTGTATGCCTTGTGTGCTCATGGGTGTAGAGAAAGTATGCCTGCGTCATCAAACGCTAAGATAATGACCATTAGAATGATCATGACATGACGACCCTCACGGTCTCATTTCAACAAATCTGGCCTGCTGCCTAATAATATGAGTTTGACACCCCTGTTAAAAGGCTTAAACAATGTTAAAGAAGATCAGCTTCACATTGTGTTTTGTGTGACAATTATAATACAACATATTACATTTTTAAAAAGGACTACACAAAGTCAAATAACCAAATCATAGGAATTATACCCCAAATGAATAGCAATGTATATACATTTCTAAGTCGAGTCTAAGTATTATTCATAGTTATTAATGTACAGTAAATGGAACTGCTTTCGTGTGTAAATACCTGGTATAAGTGAGCATGTCTCTTATTTGCTGTTTTCTTTCTGTTCACTGCAGCTCTTGGTGATGTTATAACATAATAATTTAATAGTAATTCGATTATTTTCATAGGATCCTGAAACAGTTACAGTTACCGCATTACTTTACCAGTTTTAGATGGTGGATAAGACCAAGTCTTTCATTTTATTCCTCGCTGCCCAAGAGAGGAAGCCTATAACATTCCAGTAGTCAGTGTGTTATAGGCCTATCTGTCAGTCTGCTGTCTTTCAGACCGTTTCTAATTACACATTATAGAGTATCATGTGACATGGTCTCATCCATTTACAGATACATTACACACCCTGCCCAGGGATCGCTGCCCTCAAAATAAACAAATTGTTTCCAAATCACAGGCAGCATATTTTCAGACACCAGTCTTATCAACTGACTGTGGGTATAGTAAGTGAGATATCATATCCTGAGGGTGTATTGTATATCAGTTTAAAGCAATTTGTTAGTGAACTTGCTTATGAAATGTGCCTTTTTTTTATTCAGCCTCAAAGGCAGGCAGTATCTATATTTATGAAAACCTTCCCAAACACACATTAAAGCTACACCAAAGCTAGTATGTAGCCTACTCATATAAAATAATTACAAGTTCATCTTCTCAGATTTTATCAAAAGGGCAGGTGTTTGGGTGTTACCTAGTTTTGCTGATGTTAAGTCCATACAATTCTAATTGAGCAAGTAACAAATGCAAAAATATGATTATTTCAAATAATTATTATCATTATGTAACTCCTGTGATTTCATTTGTATTCTATTTATTTCATTGCTTTTAGTGGCATTAAAACACACATACAAACTTGTGTCTGTCATTTTCCATTGCAACAGGACTGCCAAGTGGCTTGAGCCAAAGCACATGATTGACATGAAAAGCTTTAATGTATCTAATGTTTCTAATAGATGTTTGTCAAAACTGCACGAAATTTGAAGATTTGAAGATCATTATGACACCCTCTGAATGCATGCAAGTTTCGTGGCAATCCATTCATGGGGGCTATATCAGCTACACACACACACACACACACACACACACACACACACACTCACACAGAGTAAACATGCACACACATACATACAGCCACACACACACACACACACACACACACACACAAAACACACCGACACACTAACACACACACACACACACACACACACACAAAACACACCGACACACTAACACACACACACACACACACACACACACACACACACACACACACACACACACACACACACACACACACACACACACACACACACAAACACACCGACACACTAACAAATACACACATGCATATACACAAAACCAAAAACACACTATGCACACATTCATTTACTGTAGGCCTATACTCAAAAGTAAGGGATGGAGTAGGAGATGTAGACAGGCGTGATTTATTTTTGAGGAGAGAATGTGCAGGACTGGGCGGCGGTCATATTTTGTACTGCTCTTTGCTTCATCCAGTTTGTAATGCATTTGCCTGTAGAACTTTATCCCTTTTAGTGCATACCTTATGATGTTAATTTAACCCAATTGTCCAAACAAACCCAGGTCCTATAAACAAATGAACGAATTCCATTCTTGTTAACCCATGCTGTTCCTAGCAGTTTAGCTCTGTAATGCATTCTCCTCAATTGCTCCATATCCCATATACATGCAACTAGCACGCAACAATGGTTTGATGGAGAACTAAACACTATATTGCCAAAAGTATTGGGTCACCTGCCTAGGTTGGGTGAACCCTGCCTGACCTGCCGGCGAATTCGGATTTCGCCCGGCAGCTCAAGCTAGAAACCTGCACATCTATCTCTCCTGCTTCCTGTCCACAACCTAGCTTTGGGTCCAATCACAAACTAGCTTATCCAAAGACGCACCCGGATTGTTGGTCTGATTATATTGGATAGTCCTTTAAGTCATTTGAACTACGCCCATTGATCACGCCTCTTGTGCCATAGAAATAAAGCGCAGACTCTCCAGACTAATGTTCAATCTTAAAGGATTGAGCTTAGTATGGTGATAACCAGACTATCTGCCTTGACTCACATATGAACCCCGACTGGGCTTGGCCCCTTAATTCCAGTGAAAGGAATGCTTCAGCATTAACCAAGAGATTTTGGACAATTCCATGCTCCCAGCTTTGAGGGAACAGTTTGGGGATGGCCACTTGTTCCAACATGACTGTGCACCATTGCATAAAGCAAGGTCCACAAAGTCATGGATGGCAGATGGTTTGGATGAACTTGACTGGCCTACCAGAGTCCTGACCTCAACACAATAAAACACCTTTGGGATGAATTAGAGCGGAGACTGAGAGCCAGTCTCCTCGTCCAACATCAGTGTGACCTGACAAATAGGCTACGCTTCTGGAAGAATGGTCAAAAAATCTCATAGGCTAAACACACTCATAAACCTTCCCAAAAGATTTGAAGCTAATATAGGCTAGTTGCAAAGACTGGACTGACATCATCATATTAAACCCTGTGTATAAATAATGGGATGTCACTATATGCAAGTCAAGGCAGGTGATTCAACACTTTTGGCAATATACATGATGTGTCATATACATGGAAGCAAAAGATAGTGAAGTAAAATTGTACCTGTTTTGTAGGCCTATGAAGAAAAATGGAGCAAGTGTTGTAACGCCACCTAGTGTCTCAGCGGTGCTGATATTTGGCATTACATCAGTAGTTTAATTAGGCTCCAAAATGTCCAAATTGTAGCCTCGAAACGGTTTCAGAAAGAAACAAAGAAACAAATGAATGCATAAGTTATGCGAGCACTAGGCCTATTCTCGCTTCTGCCGAGCGCTACTTTTGGTGGAACTGATGCAGAAGTCTTTGTTTCACACGGTATTGTTTATCTGCGGATCCGGAAGTTGTATGTAGCCTGGGTGCAGAGTATCATGCCGCTCGAAATTTGTTTATAGAGTTTACAGATCACATGAGTTGTATTATCAAACGTTTTCGAAAGAACAACTTTCAAGCATGGCAGCAAAACGCAAAGCAGATGTCATCGTTCCGGCGGAGGAGAGCGACCAACTCCTTATAAGACCTCTGTAGGCTAATATGTCACATTCATTGATTCTCCTTTGCTAGAGCTTTGTGTGCTAGTTAGCTAGTTATATGTCACATACGCTGATCGTTTAGTTCTTTCGTTTTTAAAAATGTCCTTCGTCTGTGAAAACATCAAAGTCAACATTAACTTATTTATGTTCTTTACAGTGGGGCCGGTCAAGAAGTCGGCAGATCATGTATTATTTTGGAATTCAAGGGACGAAAGATCATGGTAGGATCAAAATATTATAAACAGGCTTGCTGTCATTGGCTTATCTCTAATCTTCAATAACAGAAATGAATCCGTATATTAATTATCTTGCAGCTGGATTGTGGCATCCACCCTGGTTTGGAAGGCATGGATGCGCTCCCGTATATTGATTTGATTGATCCAGCAGAGATTGATTTGCTTCTCATCAGTCAGTAAGTGTGCCTGAAAAAACACGCGCAGTTCCAGTTGTCCACCCCCCGTGTTATGAGTGACTCATGGCAGACTGTTTGTTTCTCTACAGTTTCCATTTGGACCACTGTGGAGCTTTGCCCTGGTTCTTGCAGAAGACAAGTTTCAAAGGAAGGACCTTCATGACCCATGCAACCAAAGCCATTTACCGCTGGTTGCTGTCAGATTACGTCAAAGTCAGGTACAGAACTGTAAATCAAAAAGCATTGTCATATTTATGCTATGTATTGTTATGAAATAAGGAGCAAAAAACATATCTGATGTACTCTCAGACAAAGTCCCTCAGTGACTGACAAGTTGGACATTGCATAATGTCATGATGAATTAGGGTTGCCATGTAAGTGATCCTGACCTGTTCCCTCTTCATAATTCTACAGCAACATCTCCGCTGATGACATGCTCTACACGGAGACTGACTTAGAGGAGAGCATGGATAAGATTGAGACCATCAACTTCCATGAGGTGAAGGAAGTGGCTGGCATTAAGTTCTGGTGCTACCATGCTGGACATGTGTTGGGAGCTGCCATGTTCATGATTGAGATTGCTGGTGTAAAGGTATGTTCTTCTTGGTGCCGTCTTATTTAGGATAGAAGTGGTAAACCTCTTCTAGATCATACCGGATTAGTTTGTATTATAAAGAACCCATGGATGTTCACCAAGTTCAACAGGGATCATACATTTGTTGTATTAACAGAAACCGATAAAGATACAGGAAACTGAATGCAATTGCAACATTATGAGAAAAGTAGTGTGTTTGTGTTCATGTGTTTTCTTTACTATCACAGGTATGAATTAAAGGTCAGTCTCTCTTGTGCTCACTGTTTGTTTCCCCCTTTCGCCAGTTGCTGTACACAGGTGACTTCTCTCGTCAGGAGGACCGGCATCTCATGGCTGCTGAAATCCCCAGTGTGAAGCCTGATATCCTCATCACAGTAAGTCTGATTTGTTGGGCCGCTCAGAGTTTGTTGTAGTAAATTGTGTAGCCAGTGAAAAGCCTGGTTTCTATTGTTTCCTCCTTTTTCTAATAGTTATTATACCCTAAACACATGAAACACCCCACCTGCTTTGCGCTGCAACTCATTATAGTAATGGCTTGGTTGTCACTTGCATTAGGAATCCACCTATGGCACACACATTCACGAAAAGAGGGAGGAGAGGGAGGCCCGGTTCTGCAACACGGTCCACGACATTGTCAACAGAGAAGGCCGCTGCCTCATCCCCGTCTTTGCCTTGGGGCGAGCCCAGGAGCTCTTGCTCATTTTGGGTGAGAATCCTCATGCCCCAGACTGCTCTAAATGTTGTTTGTTTAATGGTGAAGCGCATAATGTGTCTGTACTTAATCATAATCATAAATGTAAAGGTAAAGGTAGTCTCATGTAAAACATGTAACTGTAAAGAATTAAGCTATTTTAACTGATAGATTGATGTTGGCCTAAACTGTGTGGTGAGTTACCTGTAAGAGCAAAATGAGCTCAAGCTGTTGTCCGTCGGCCTCTAGATGAGTATTGGCAGAACCATCCAGAGCTGCATGACATCCCCATCTACTACGCCTCCTCCCTGGCCAAGAAGTGCATGGCTGTGTACCAGACCTACGTCAACGCCATGAATGACAAGATCCGCAAGGCCATTAACATCAACAACCCCTTTGTCTTCAAACACATCAGCAACCTGAAAGTAAGTGTGCGGTTTAGTTTCAATAGCACATTTCAATAGCATTTAAACATATCTCTATCTATACCTTGTTTACCTTTACACTTTACTCAGCACACAGATAAGGAATAGGCATTACATTTTTATGAATGAATCATGTGTGTCCTGACTCTTCTCTCCAAATTCCCTTGCTGTCCCGTGCTGTTGTAGAGCATGGATCACTTTGATGACATTGGGCCCAGTGTGGTGATGGCCTCCCCTGGTATGATGCAGAGTGGCCTCTCCAGGGAGCTCTTTGAGAGCTGGTGCACCGACAAGCGGAACGGCGTCATCATCGCTGGTTACTGTGTGGAAGGAACACTGGCAAAGGTGCTTTGAGCTCACTTCCCGAAAATTACTAGTTCCTATGGACAATTTATTCCCTACACTGGACTGTTTGAACTTTCTGATACTACAAATGACCTTACTGTACTGTAACTGACCCTAGGCAGATGGGTTGGGCCCTTGAGTCGTGGATCTATCCGAGGTTTCTTCCTATGTGTATCTCCAATTCTAGGGAGTTTTTCCTCGCCCCTGTTACTCTTGGGCTCTCTTTGCATGTTTAACACTTTGTAAAGCGCCATGAGACATGTGTAATGTTTTGTCGCTCTATAAGTGAAATTGAAAATTATGCAATACCGTCCAGGAGGGGTACAGTTGACATTGAGGGACGGGGTGTGTTTTGTTCTGTAAACTTTTATGTGTAGCTTATTTACTTTGTGGAGAGGTTTGTACTTTAGCACATTTACATCTAAATGCTTACATTAAATTCATAAATTTACTCTAGGACGAATAAAGTATCCATCCGTCCATCCATCCATCCATCTAGATGTATCTATTTAACACAAAAGCGGGTTTGCCTGTGACTGTTGTCCCCTCCAGCACATCATGTCAGAGCCAGAGGAGATCACCACCATGTCGGGCCAGAAGCTCCAGCTCAAGATGTCTGTGGACTACATCTCCTTCTCCGCTCACACAGACTACCAGCAGACCAGCGAGTTCATTCGGGCCCTCAAACCACCACACGTGGTAAGCTTTTGGTCCCCACAAATTCTACAGAGGGTGGTTTAATTGAGTAGTTAGCAAGTAGTTCTGCTTTGGAAGATGAGTGCTGTTTAACCGTTTGTGTGTTTTTTTTTGTTTTTGTTTTCAGATTCTGGTCCACGGGGAACAGAACGAGATGGCTCGTCTGAAAGCAGCTCTAATCAGAGAGTATGAAGATAACGACGAGGTCCACATCGAGGTGCACAACCCGCGAAACACAGAGGCCGTCACACTGAACTTCAGGGGGGAGAAACTGGCCAAGGTGAAGGACCTGTTCGGACTGTTGCTTTCACTCTTGTTTACTCTTCAAGATTTTGTTTTGGATTGGAAGAAAGAATGCCTTTGTGGGCAAGTGTGTGTGTGTGTGTTCATGCTCTCTGACTTCATGCTTGGTCACTTGACAGGTGATGGGGTGCCTTGCTGATAAGAAGTGTGCACAGGGCCAGCGAGTGTCTGGCATTCTGGTGAAGCGCAACTTCAGCTACCACATCCTTGCCCCATCGGACCTGTCCAGTGAGTTCCTGTGTGTGTGTGTGTGTGTGTGTTTCAGGCATGCGCATTTGACTGATGCAGGACTGACCACTGAGGAAAACAACCCTAGACTGTGTGTGTGTGTGTATGCGCATGTGTGCGTGCGCGTGCATGTCAGTCTCTCACCTCACCCTACCATGCTTGTGTCCCTAGACTACACAGAACTGGCGATGAGCACTGTGAAGCAGACCCAGGCCATCCCCTTCACTGGACCCTACTCTCTCCTGGTCAACCAGCTACGACACCTGGCAGGTAGGCCTACATTCACATCACACACCTGGCAGATAAATCACCAAAACCAGTGTGATATTTAATGTCAGAGAAAATGTATGATGCGGAGTAATTTGACAAATGACGAGGCCATTCTTCTGATATGATTGATGTGAATGCAGAAGCCACATTGTGTTTGTTTTTGCTTCCGTATGTTTAAGGAGACGTGGAGGAAGTTGACGCATCGGAGAAGACCACACTCAAAGTGTTCAAGAACATCACACTGTTGCACGAGGCTGGTATGGTGACCCTGGAGGTGAGCTGTGGTTTCACCGTATTTCAGCACTGTAGAAACATCCAGGGACCTAATCTATTTGTCAGGCAATGTGTAAAGGTCTGTCAGCAAGCATAGTTCTCATTCATGAAAGTGTATTTTAGGTAACATTTTATTACCTGAAATATATAATTGCAGTTATGATGTTTTGATTGGGGAAAGATAGCAATAGCAATACCAATACCAAATTGCATTTCCACTGAAATCACCAAGAAAACAAACAAACAAAAGAACGATGTATGACAATTCATTAAAATGGAGGATGTAGCGTTTTGGATCATTCAAATCAATATTAGTTAGACTCAAGGCTGCACTTTGCCCATTATTCAATTTAGGGCCCCAAGGCTCCATAAACTTCATACAATTTTACATCTATGTCCTACAGTGGATAGCCAACCCTTTGAATGACATGTATGCTGATGCAGTCACTACGGTAGTGCTGGAAGTCCAGTCCAACCCCAAAGCACAGAAAGGTCTGTTTATATTTTAATTTTTTTAAGATACACAACACTCATCATTTATCACAGTTTACGATTTTAGCAACACAAGCTGTAGTTGATTGTTCGCTGTATTTTCTCATGAGAACTGTGCATGTTCTCAAGTGATTGTGCATATGTGCACGTTTGAACTTTTTATGAGTTTTATGAGTTTTTATGAGTAATCACTTTTTATGAGTTAGTTAAGAAATCTAAAGTCATACTCTTAGTAAAACTCATGTCTGTTCTTGGATCTTGGGTCACGTTTGACATGCTTTCTGTAATCTGTGTCCTTTTAATGCAGTGATGGATATGAAGCCGGACATCGTGGACGTGGAGGAGTTCCAGAGGAGGCTGGAGATTATGTTCCAGTAAGTGGCCATCTTTTACTTTGCTTCACTGGAACCTGCAGGGTTTGTTGGCAAAATTCACAGGTGGATAAACATGTTGTTGTTGATATTTATCTATTGATCATTCATTATTTGATGCTTGAAGCAGCACAATTAGTGAATTAAAATTCAGTACTACACCTGACCTACACAAGAGTGAAATCATGATTTTGGGAATGTCATCACCACTGTCTTTGATATAAAAATGATTTGTGGAAAAATGCGGACTTGTAAAACCAGATTATAAAATCTGAAAGGAAGTGTGAAATAACATCTTAATTTGATTCCACTCAGGGACATGTTTGGAGAAGACTGTGTGGACTTCAAGGATCCTAAGAACTTATCAGTGACTGTTGATGGGAAGACAGCCTATATTAATCTTGAGAGTCGGGTAAGACTTCATCCATTGTGTCCCTGTAAACATATGTGTACATACTGGATATTGCCATTCTTAATCAATCATGTGGAATTAGTTGCCAAAATTAACGTATTGAAGCTGTCTGTATAGTATGTGTCTGTCTGGGCTACTAGAGTTAGGAGGTGTATCTGTGTGTGTGAAAAAAAACAAAAACAAATCTTGCCTTCTATTCTGAGATAACTCACTGTCCTAAACACTCCCTACAGACTGTAGATTATGAGGAGGGCAGTGCAGATGAAGAAACCATCAAGGAGATGGTGGAGGTGGCTGTTCAGCGGCTCTACGATGCCATGAACCCGACGATGTGAAAGGACCATCTCACACACACACACATTCTCCACTACTAACGCGAGGACCGGCTGGGCCCACCAATGCACTTCACTGGGACTTTGTCGTAATTGAGAGTGAAAGACCATGTACGAGAGGATGGCTACTAGCCACTTTCATTTCAGTGTGTAGCCTACACGTGGCCATTTATGTCAGTTAATTGAGCTTGAAGAAAACAAGCAGTTTCTTTAGCGATGGTCATGGTTGGATGGTGCTCAAGTCCTCTTAAGAGGTATTAAAAAAAATAAAAATAACGTGAATGCACACGAGTGCTCTGAGAACATAGCCTGGGAATGCAGGGGCAAATGAAATTAAATCATTCCCAATTCATTTTTAAGATGTTTTCCCCTTTCCTCTGTTTTGTATTGTGCAGGTTTGCAAACACTGAAATTGATGATTATTTTGGTGTAATAAATATTTCCATGTTTTTGGAATTTATGTTTTTGGATTTATTATTGCAGCATCACACAGTAAACAAACAAACAAAACAAAAAAATAGAAAATATTGTAAAAGTCACACACAAATCCCTACAAGAAGATTTTCTACTGGCAGTGCACATAAATATAACACTTTCTTCTGTTATCTAACACTTAAACTGCTGGTGAAGAGTGTTTTGAAAGGAGCCCTGTAAAATGTGTCTATGACCCTTTTGAAGGTTATCAACAGCTGTGTTAACGGTCTGAGACCCAACAGGAGTTAACAAGTGGATTATTGCTGAATTCACATCTGTTATATGAAACAAATTAAGAGATCTATGAAACAGTGAAGGTAAACATGTACATTTGCATTACTTGTGTCAGACTGAAAGCTTACGGTGAAAGCTTTTGCGGAAATGTAACCTACAAAATCATAGATGTCTCCTACTACCTGTACAACAAAAATCAGATATTGAGAATGCACTAGTGAACGATCATACACAGGAGTGTAAGCAATTATGATAAAACTGCAGTGTACACAGACAATAGCTTGTTTCTAATAAGGCACTTATAACCCTGCAAAATGGGTCTAGCCCTTCTTTGACCTTTCAAATGCCATTTTAACAGTAGTAAAAAGGTAAGTTCGAAATATATGATTTGTTGTCATGTGATTGTCGTTCAAAATACACCCGTATTTAAATTGTAATATTGCAATGTGGAGTCCATAAAACATTTCAACATTGGCCAATTAATGCACATCTTGTTTTAAACATTTACAAAACACTTTGATCAGAAACCTCTAGGAAAATAGTAGTGTGAAACATTTTTGTGAAGAATACTCTAGTAAACACATTCTAACACTCTAAATAACGTTTTCATACCTGAAGTCGTATCTGTATACTATTACTATGCTGTCTTTGTGGTAGGTTTTGACATTTCTCTGATATATTAAAACACTGTATACCATCTATATCGTACTGAAATGAAAATAGAATAGGTGTCCATTGTCAATATTTTTCACCATCAATACCTAAATCTTTCAGAGAAAAGGTACCTCTATATCCCAAGAAGCTGTTTCATGCATGTTGCATCTCTATTAAACAAACATGACCGCATACAGGTTGACGGCCAATTACACTGTAACCAACTGGAATATTAGCCTGGAAAATCCAGACCCTGGTAATCTTTCAGATTAAGGGTCTGACCATGAACAATGTAATGGGCCAACTCGAGGGACAGCACCAAGCATGCATTTGAAAATCTCACTGCACGCAATTGGATAACACGACCAATGTTTACTCCGACTGATTCCGGACTAAGACGCAATTGGATAACACTACGACCAATGACGTGATTGGTTTCCCCCAATGTCTGGGGTAAAAGTAACGTGCATCATTGCTCAATGCCAGAGTATCTTGCAGACACAATTCAAATTGTGCTTTCACGAGAACTCTGGATTTCCAGGGTGTTGGAATATTTGAATCAGGGGGAAAGAGGTCACTTGCGTCTGTTGGAGCTGAAATCTATTAACCCATAATTTTGGGTTGATTGTTTTGGCTGATACAACACTAGATGAAAGTAACCAACAGAAGTACCTACATTTTGTCACTATAGTGCAGAGAATGTAATAACCCTGTGTCTACTTGGACAAGTTCAGGATACTGGGCACAATGTACACACCATTATTGCCAGAATGAGCCCGTATTTACAAAGAGCCCATTTAAAGCCTCTTTGTAGAGCCAGCCTCTTAGTTGGTCATCTCTGGTGATGGCTTTGGTGTTTAAGCAAATGTCAACCTGCACAATGCAAGCAGCAATTCACACACA
Organism: Sardina pilchardus; assembly: GCF_963854185.1. NCBI lineage: Eukaryota > Metazoa > Chordata > Actinopteri > Clupeiformes > Clupeidae > Sardina > Sardina pilchardus. The sequence continues at coordinate 11,219,145 of NC_085005.1, read as the reverse complement.
GCGTTCGACCGTGATTCAGTCTTTGACATACAGTATATATAAAAAATATAAAATTCCCAGTTATTTTTGCATATCAGTGCTTGTAAAGTGGTTCATACTATGTCATGTCTAAGTATTCGGGGGCCTTCTTTAGCAGAGTAAGTTTCTTTGGCATTACCAGCACTGACAGACACTAAAAAATATATGCGGCGGTTTAAAAAATGAAAAAATACATGCGCACATAATCTCCAATATAGAAGTAGTCATTATTCCAAATGTGTATCTGTTTCCAATCTGAGTTCCAATGAAATGTCTGTCCTGCTGGAATTGTACAACTCATAACAACATAAATTGTTAAGCACATGTAGGCATTACTCCCTAATGTCATTATGACACAAGTCCTGCTTGTTCCACCACTGTGTACCTTGTTAAGAGTTTCTGTCTCTACTGCTACTCTACTTGTGGCCATTGCAGTTAAATTGTACTTAAATTGTACTGAAATTGTACTTTCCAACATTTTTGAGCTGAGCTCTCTACCTCTCTCTCTTTTTCTCTCTTTCTCTACCTCTCTCTCTATCTCCCTCTCTCTCTCCCCCCCCAGTTAGCACACTGTCTCTTTGCTGTTGAGTCGCGCCTGTCTCTGGAGCCGGAATGATTTGGCCTTGTCGCTGCGCACGCCGCTGGCCGGAGAGCTCTTGGTCAGGTCCTCGAAGGAGCGCGCCTCCGTGCCACCGCCACCGGACGAGAAGTCCTCCTCCAGGACCTGCTCGTCCAGCGGCGAGTCGTAGCTGGGGTCCTCCTGGATGGTGGCCATGCGGGGCGTTTCGGCGGCGGCTGGGAGGATCGGACCCAGCATGGGGGCCGGGGCCGGGGCCAGGACCGGGGGGGTGCTGGTCTGCAGGGGCCCTGAGGCCTGGAAGCGAGGGGTGGCAAGTGACAAGGCGGAGGGAGGGGCCTTGAAGATACGCAGGGACGCTGAATCCAGACTGCTCAGAATCTCAGCGTTCTGATAGATAGTTAAGACAAACAGAATGCACAGAAACGTATAAAGACCAGTGAAAAAACCATTGCCCACTGGCCCCACAAACTAAAAAAAAGGGCAATTTAGATGTCATGTCAACACATTCCCCCATGTATCTACAACAGCATAACTTCCAATAGATATACCTACAGTCATTAGTTGGGTGGAGAAACGTAACATATATAAACATATAATAAAGTTTGCAGTGATATCATTAACAGGGAGCTTGTGAGCTGCAGGCAAAGGTAGTGAGCAGTACTTACGCTGGGGTAAAACAGAGATTTGGTCTTCAGCTCATACTGCTGGTCCAGTTTCCTGTCCTGGAGGAGAGACAACACACAGATCTGAGCTCAGACTAAACAAGGACCCATGATGCTTGATTAACAAGAGCTTAGACCAACAAGGACCCATGATGCTTGACCAACAAGAGCTTAGGTATAGAGCAGCAGTAACATCACAGACTGACGATCAATCAATTCCTGCCATTGTGAGTCCGTGTCGCTTTGGATAAAAGTATCTGCTAAATATCAGTCAACTTTAACAAGAAGACCATGATGCTTGTGTCATAAAGATAGTAATTAAGTAACAAGGTACTAATGTACTAATTAACTAACCTATCTAATTAGAAATTAAGAGTAAAAACTACAGTAGATGTTATGTCCTGGAGTGAGCTCACTGTGACTGTTCAGCGGTGAGCTCACGCAGCAAAAGGAAACGGATCAGAACCTCACCACGCAGTGCACCAGAATACTGAGAGGGATCCAGAACAGCAGGGAGAACGCAATCACCGAACCCACTATGTTGTCCCTCAGGAACTTTCCTACACACCGAACATAGACACAGTCTAGCATGAGAATTTTACATGATACCATAACGTACAATGTACAGAATGTGTGTGTAAAAAAAATCAAGGTTAAAAATGGAAAGGCAAACTCAATCTGAATGTGAGATTTTCCATTTCAACTAAAAACCCACCAAATGTGTGGGGGTTCAGCTTGTCGATGAAATCCCACAACCTCTCAATGACATCCTGCACCTGTTTCATGCATTTACCCTGGAATACAACAAACAGCATTTCAACCAACATGTGGAAAAACACATTTATCGACAGCCTGCTATTGAAATGTGGCAAGTGTGCTTAATCCAGTGCAGATATCAGCTAGCAGTGTATGTTATCATCCTGTTTATACTGTATTGTATATTGAATGTTGTGTCTTAAGCTACTGGGACCTTGAATTTCCCCTTGGGGATCAACAAAGTACTGTATATGTATGTATCTATCTATCCATCCATCCATCTATCGATCTATCTATCTAGCCAAGTCACTCACATTGCCATCACAGAAGCCAACGGTGCAGGGTTTGCCTTTGCGCAGAAACAAGGGCTGTCTCTTCTGGTCGCGGTAGGGTGTGCACACCCCGTTCCTATTCCGGCAGCACACCTTACAGGAGCTCTTGGTCTCTATGGGACAGGAAGGGAAGAGGTGGGGAAGAAGATGACCCACGATGATAAAGAACCGAATTATACTTTTGGCTAAAGGTCAGCGGACCAGGTTGGACCACACTACCGGTATAGTATAATAACAATGACCAGTGTGAGGAGCTTTCGCGACAAAACAGTTGTTCTTGAGAGCTACTAAACAACCAGAAAAGACATGCAGGGGAAAAAAAACGACTTTACAGATTCCACCCAGTGATGAGCTAATGTGGCGAGAGAGAGGCGTACCGTTGCAAGCGCAGGGCTCCAGCTTGGCGACGGCCACGCAGAAGGGGATGCACTCCCCGCTCTGACACTCCCCTCTGTCCACGCACACCGTCTTGTCGGGAGCGTTCTCTGGTGGAGGACACTCACTGCCGTTCCCTGAGGGGCACAATGACCAGAAATCAGACACTCGCTCTCAGTTATCATAAAACACTTTTTGTTGTGGGCCTCTCTTTCCCACAGACTTCTGGAAGTTGAGGACAATGCAAGTGTTAAGGTGACTAAAGCCCTGCTGCTAGGATGATCTAGAGATTGCTGTTGGATGAAATATAGACTGGATGGTGAAAATGGCATGTGTGCTGTAACATGGAATTTAGTATATGCTGTCTGTGTGTGCAGTGCACAGCCACTGTTTTTTTTTACTTTATTTCATTCATATACATCAATATGACATTTTCATTTTCAAACCCAAAGTTGTTTATCACATCTGATAACCTAGTATTAAAACAAACAGCAAAAGAGGGAACATTTTTTTCGAGTTTCCTTACCAGTGCAGTAGGACATCCCCTTACAGGTGGCGTTGATGGGCTCCTGACAGGCCTTCCCCTTCCTCTCATACATGCACTCCGTACAGCAGGCACTGTTACGGTCACTGAGGGGGGTGGGGGAGGAAGAGAGAGACAGAAAGAAGGAAAGAGAATATGAAAGAGAAAGAGACAGAGAGCGAGAATAAGAACAGGATATCCGGAAAAGTGTCTGTGAAGCACATTATGCATCATTGCCGCCCAATGCATTGTTGCCACTAAAGCACCTGCACTGTTTCCCAGGCCGGAGTTTGCAGCTGGAAGTGCAGCAGGGGTCACTGGTGAGGTGCAGCAGTCCTGGGTCACACTCCTCCCCGTCCTCCACACGCGAGTTCCCACACACGCTGCTGTTCCGCACGCGAAAGCAAGAGGGCGCCTTGATCTTGAGTCTTTTCAGGATGGACATCTTACTGCAGGTGGAGAAGAGCTGTGTGCACGCGGAAATAAGACAAGGACATCACTCGTGAGAAACCAACATCTTCAACGCCAGCTAACCAAGGTTAGTGCTAGGGCAGCATACTGCTCTTGCTTCTAACTAAGTTTTGAAGTCGCTCTTTTTCCTCTTCCCTAATGTGCAAGTGCATTGTCTTAATGCAGGTGTTGATTTAGCACATATGTGGCCATATGTACACCTTTTGTACAGTGGCTGTGGAGGTGGTTAGGTGTTGGAGAGCTCCTGCCTGAATATGTATGAGTGTATCTGTGACTACTGTATTGATTTTCTCTGTGTCTGTTTGTGTGTTTGTGTGTGTGTGTGTGTGTGTGTGTGTGTGTGTGTGTGTGTGTGTGTGTGTGTGTGTGTGTGTGTGTGTGTGTGTGTGTGCATGCGTGCGTGCGTGTGCGAAGGACCCCTTTGAAAATGAGATGGCCCATCTCAGGGGGATTATCCTATTAATAATAATAATAAGAAGAAGAAGGAACTTCAAGCATGTGCAGCCTGCCTGCAGAAGCCCTCAAAAAGGCACTAATTCTACACTATATTAAACTGATAGTAATTAACTCATCTGCCTAATGACTACATGTCAACTTGACAGTAGGGGGGGTGGGGTACCTTGTTGTTGGAGTGGTCCCCACTGACAGCAATGGGGTACATGACGTACTTCCCTCCCTGGTCGTCACGGGGCGCGCACTCCGGCATGTCGTCCGGGTCATGTACCGCCCCAAAGTTATGGCCCAGTTCATGGGTGGTGACCAGGTCTGCTTCCTTTAGGTAAGTAAGCGGGAGAGGTTACGTTCTGTTTACAGCTGTTTACAGAAGCCTGCAGGGCTGGAAATCATTTGGTGAACTTGCCTTTGTTAGTATAGTTTTCCCATAATTCTTGGTGCTGGTCAGCCCGGTGTTTAGGTATATGGCTCTCGGGTCACTGGGGGAGGGAGGGGCCTCTGAAACGACAAGATAGCATCACGTCACATGAAATAGCATCATGTAGCTAATGACCATCGACATCCTCTCCCAGTTGGTATCTCTGATATACTGTAATTTCCCACCTAGGCCTACTGATTACTGTTAACACACTGATTTCGCTAAATTTCGTCATACATGCGAAGGTATTTCTATTTCTTCTTTCTGATTAAAGCATGATTTGATTCTGAGTCACTGGGATATTGGGCACTGTGGTTGATATACTGTTGATTATACTTTGGATTTATACTTTTTATATAATGTACATTTGCATAATAGAACACTATCATGCCGTTTAATACATTTTTACATTACATTTATTCATTTAGCAGACACTTACATATGTCGATTGTATTACAGGGCAACTAGGGAGGGGTTAACTACCTTGCTCAAAGGCACAATGGTTGAAGCTAGGAATTGAAGCCAGAACCTTTCAGGCTACTGCATGCTAGCCCAGCTCCTTAGCCACTATGCTACCACCGCCCCATTTATACACAAAGTGGCTAATACACAGAAAATGACTGTACATCCAGGAGTTCTGAAGAGGGCTCACTCACTCTCAGAGCACACGCCGCCAGGGAAGCCCTGTTTGGAGGGGGCCACGTACGCCAGTCCCAGGGTGCCCTCGTCAAAGTCCTGGTAGGTGAAGAGATGTGCCAGACACACCTGGGATGCATTGTCAGCTATGTCTCTGCTGAATTGCTGAAGTGAGAGCACAAGAGAGAAATAAGGAGAAGAAGCCATGACTAGTGGAACCTTCCCCATGGTTCAGAAATACAGCACTGACACCACCATAGCACAGATAACTAGATCCTCCTTTGACATCCTTTTATTTGATCTATTTATCCTTTACGTTACCAGTTGAGTTCCATTGACATCTTAAACATCTCTTTTTGTCAAAGGAGCCATAGATTAGTCATAATCTAGAGATCTTTAACTTCAAGGTTCAAACCTCTCTCTACTTATTTGCCTCAGAGAAAGTTCAGGAACACTTAAGGCAAGACTCACATCCAGAAGTTTCTTCACATCCCACACGTCCTTGCCCCTCACAGGGCTTCCCTCCATGTTGAAGTGTTGCTCTCCCGGGGCTACTTTGGTCGGCTCTTTGTTGATTATAATCTGAGAGGTCAGTGCAAAGGGCCGGGCACAGTTCAAGTATCAGTTATGAAAAGGACGTTGGGGGATGAATATTTAAAGTTATTTTGAAGATTTTGGCAGGAAGAAGTGTTCATTATGTAGTCTTGCATCACAAAGCTTTAAGTTGGGATGTCATTCTCACCTGTTGTATTTGAACACCATAACCTTTGAACTCGTCATCCCAAGATGTGTTCCTGTAGATGTCATCCACACGATCGATCAGCTCAATCTGAAGTGAGAAGTCATAATCTCATCACGTGTATCAAGTCTACAGTATACTTTCCATTTCAAATGAAACTATTAGTTCCAGTTAGGCAATTTGTGAACATGAAATGTAGGCACTCCTATCCTCTAGTAGTACTGACAGATGCGGTGGTAAATCCTAGTTAAGGCCTCCTCTGCACTGTAGTTCAAATGCTATTCTATTGCTGTATCTGTAGCTGTGTTGCTTACATGCTATTCTACAGTAATTTCCAGTGTAATAGCCGCATTGCAGGCCTATATAAGCCGCAGGACAGTGTTTTATGCAAGACAAAATCATATTAATACCATATTAAGTGTCCCTGTGTATTAACCTCATAGTTGAAGAAATTTAGCTAAATCAATGTATAAACCACGGCTAATAGTTGGGAAATTACGGTATTGCTGTAAGTCGCTTTGGATAAAAGCTACTGCTGATGATACTGTATATGCTAATGCACATGAAGGCCTTTTGTGTAGTTTTGTGTCCATCTGTCTGTCTGTCCGTCGATTGGCTCTCACCAGGTAGTTGAGGGTGGTGCTCTCCTCCCCGCGGCCCATGTGCTTGAAGAAGCGGTAGTCAGCCACCAGCAGCAGAGGGCAGGTGTTCACGCTGTGGTCATGCACCTGCCGCGTCTCTCTGATGTGCACTGGATATCACACAAACACACACACACACACACACACACACACATACACATGCACATATATACACTATATTGTACACAGTGCCAGAGCCAAACATATCAATTATCAAATAGCATCACTTAAAGGCACACTTAAGAGGTTTTTTTACCTGAAGATAATGTTTCCAAAATCATTTTGATGGCATATAGCATCATAACGTGACCGCAGTCTGGGCGGCCCTCTATAAGCGATTACCAACCTAGCAACTTTCTGTGTTCAGTTAGGCACACTGCCCCACCCCATACCCTCCGAATCGCTGCTATGCTAAAAGAATTCTGAGATCCCTTTCTACAGACTGCTGTCGGTGAATTCCCTCTATATTTTATTAGAGTTATGTTAATACTTTGTAGCAAAAGACACATATTGAGTTAGTTTACTATGCTCTTATCAACTCTAGGGGGACCCTGAGAACAAATCTTCTTTAGTGCTGCTGGTGAAGGGGAAACTTTTTGAACAATGTTGCTAGGCAATGTTCCTCATTATTGTGGTTCTGGCATGTATATTGGCCATTTTCTGGGGAACTTTAATCACCAATAGGCAAATCATCATGATCATCCAATCAGAATAAATGGAACTGGCTATGTGGTTGCCCAGCAACATTGCTCAAAATGTTGCCCCATGCATCATCACCTTTACAATCAAATCACCCACATCATAACAACAATATTAACAGCTGCCTTTCTAATGGCAGACGCTTAACTGGCAGACCAAGGAGCTACAGCCTTCATGGTCATGAGATTAAACCAATGGAGCATGAAGGAAGAATGGAGGTAACTGAACTGAGGACTGATGTGGACAAAAGCATAAGCAGAGGGTGCAGGAAGATGCATGTCATTGCATGTATCTATGTATTTCCTTCCTGCTCAGTTGATCTAAAGTAAAGGGATTTTATAAGGCTTTCAAATGTAAGTTAAGGGAGTTCATGACACACTAATGATGGCCTAGGGCTGAAACACGAAGACATGGTCTACTAAATGTTTTGCAAGAGCTAATGCGTGAGAGTGTGGGTTTCAACTGTGTTTCTCTAGTCTTCTTTTGAACTCGCACCACTCTATTAATATCACTATTGTGTCATTCTCAATTCCCTTATTTGGTTTTTCTTGTGAAAAGATGATGAACCGCAGTGTCTTCCGCCACAACCATCAAATCCCCCTGAAAACTCTTTTCTCTCCTGAACCCCTCACATGTTTTTGTAAATGGCAGATGTGTCCACAGTAACGCCCTATATACTGTATGGGTCAACTTTTTGAGCAAATGTTGCTGGGCAACCACATAACCAGTTCAATTTATTCTGATTAGATGATCATGCCGTTTTGCCTTCTGATGATTAAAGTTCTAGAGTAGAAATTGTCAGAATGGCAAATGGGAACACACCAGCACCACAATACGGAATATTGCTGAGCAACATTGCTCAAAGAGTGGCCTCATGTATCATCAGCTTTAAGGTACCTTAAAAGTTTTACTAGTGGGACCATTTGTACCAAGCTTAACTAGGCATTAGTGAGTAAGCAAGCCTTTCTGTACCACTGTGTGGCACTGAGGATTGCATTATCAAAATCTCCTTGTGCAATTTTATTCATATACTCAAATACACTCCGCTTGAATGCTGTTTCTGTCACTGGGCTGCAGATTTATATGTACAGCCAATGGCCAATGACACTCACCCTCCTCTTCCTCCTCCTCATTGCCGAAGGGAAGCTGCTCTCCTTCTGGTAGGAGGTCACTTAGGCCCGCTTTGACATAGCCACACACTTTTGAGGAAGCTAGCCGGCTGATGTTGCGGATGTCCTCCGAGCGGTAGATCAGTAGTCGGTCCCGTGTGGATGCCGGTGTGTACCTCCACAGGGGCTGGGGGAATGGAAATGGACGGGCCCGGCACGGTCCGAGGGAGAAGGAGAGCGAGATCGATTATGGGATGATAAACACAGGAAGGGAGGAGACACACAAAAAAGGGACAACATAGGGTGACAACAAGGCAGCCAGGCAGGCACACCAGGAAACTGATAACAACGCCTTAACACAGAATCTGATGAAATCCAAAAGCTTTGTTCTTTTTGTCCTTATACTTTGTCCATTTTAAAATCTTAAAAAGGTCACTGGGTGAAACAGGAACTCACAGAACAACTCTCAGAACCAAGCTGATCGTAAAAAGGACACTTGTCAACCCTTCCTCAGGATGTCAATGTTTCAGTTCCACCCATTTCCACTTTAAAGATAACATAGAAGGAATGAATGAGCGCTTCACCTTGTTCTCTGATGTTTACACAGAGGGTAACTTGGGTCTATCAAAAACACGCTCAGATGCTATTTCACCAGCCCATACAACCCTGTTATTATTAGGCTGGGGAATAAAACAACCCATTTGAACAGATGTCGAACACTCCCTCATGGTTATCTGGTGATCTGAATGACATGCATCATTAAGTGAGCTTTCTGTTGATTGGTTGCCTTGCAACCAAAGACAGTTCAAAGTTCACAATTAGCAAGAAACCAGAGACAGGCAACTTCTTCCTGAATCTCCAACTCGAAGTAGTAAAGTAACAGGTGGAATCAGGTGGTGATCAGAGGGACGATTTTCTTTAGTGGTCATTTCAAAATCCAAGCAAACGAACAAGCAAACTTGTTCTCGGTAGCTCTGTGGTCATGCACCAAACTCTCCTTATTCACCAAACCCAAGATAAAAACAGTTATCCATTCTAGGTCATCTTCAATAAGCAGAGCACTTCCGTAATTATTCTTCACACTAAGCGTCCTGTATTAACCTTTACATTTGATTCTCATCATATTTCTTTTGTATATTAGCATTGTCATTGTTGCTGAAATGTCAACAGCAATACAGCCAATGCCATTCCTGTTCACCAGCCCAACTGAAGGATAACCGGCAAGACTAAATAAGAAGGCATTCCGACGCACATGACATACCTCTATGTTATACTCAGCATCGTGGAGGAGGATGTGGGCTGAGAACTCGTTGTCATCGATGTGAGCCTGGACTCGAGAGTGTTCCTCCCCTTTGGAGTGATAGGAGCTCAGTTTAACACAGGCACAAGTCATACATAAACAACACCACTTACACAGAGTGGGAACATATGTTATGTTTGCTTAGGTACACTGAGGCATATGCTGTGAAACAGCCTCAACAGTAATGTCCTATGTATTAGCCGCACTGTGTATAAGTCGTAGGACAGTGTTATATGCAAGTTCAAAGAAACAAAACCATATTAATACCATATTAACTGCCACCATGTATTAACCTCAAAGCTGAAAACATTCTTTTTCCCAAATCAATGTTTAAGCCACGACTAATAGTTGGGAAATGACGGTAATTCAAGCATGATGATGTCAAAAGAGGGAGAGACACATGCAAGAGAGGAGAGAGGCACAGGTGAACATCTTCTCTTTTTGTTTGTTGGAACAAAAGACAAAATCTGTTGGACAGTCAACATTGTTACATCTATAGTGACCTGTTTTCAGAGAAAAATGTCAGTGCTGTTTGAATTTGGCAATACTTGCTGAGCCCAAAGAACTAGGAGAGGGGGGTTCTCCATCAGGAGACAACTGGGTTGAGTGTTAGAAGAACAGAAGAACAATAATGATATTCACCGATCACATGGCCTGTGAAGAAGTTTTGTCTGGGGACCTCGATCAGCTCCTCATTCCCATCCCTCCCCATAACCACAGCCCTGAAGTCATCAGCAAACAGCTCTGTGTTGGTTGTGAGGTAAAGCCTAAAGTGCCTGGGTACAAAAGCAGACAGGGAAACAAAGCAAGTCATCAAGGTGAGAAAGAAAATCAAGTAGCCTATGTGCCTACAGACTGCTCTACAATGATAAGGAATCGAAGGGTGAGGACCAGAGGGGCGTGCGTGACATTTTTGGCGAAATTGAAATATATATATATATATATATTTATATCATTTGTTTTATTAGGCTATTATCATTATTATCATTATTATTATTAGTAGTAATATTTTAAAGTTTTTGATCTTCCTACTGTCAAAAGGACAACATATTTCAAAAGTAATTTTGTTATTAGTGAAGAACCATAGGACTTTAAGACTGAACACAAACAATCTATGTTCTTTTGGTCCTTCTATAAAGATGGTGAAATGTTACGCCCAAAAACCTAGAGAGCTAGGATGATCTTGATATGCTACTCCAAGAATGATAGATGATGCTATTCTCCTTTTGTCTGTCACTGGCCCAATTTATTCAAATCGAGGTCATAAAAGTGGTTTCAGGACAAACCTTTGTAGAGCTGTAAAACTGAGCAGCCTCTCCATATGGGTGTGCATCTGGACATCCCGCTTTCGGACCGAGTGTTGCTTGAGGCTGGACATGGGCAGAACCTCAAAGTCGGACAGCATGGAACTAAGGGTGCCTGGGGAGGTGTCACAGGTGGTCACAACGGGACTGTCTAGATATCACTATCTCTTGCATATTTTTCTGTGAGGAAATGGCCATTGAACAGACACGCAATGGAGACGAAAACAGAGGGGCTGCAGCTAGAACAGCAACAGGTAGCCTATTTGTCCAACTTCGTGATGGATTTCTATAAGGAGGTTAAATGTAGCCTGGAATGTAGACTGGAATAGAGTCAACTTACTTGATTATTAGGCCTCAAAATCGGGTTAAAATGCAAGAAGCTATGTTGTAGTCGCTAATCAAAACACTCACCTAGTTCATGGTCTTCAACAACATCACCTCGGGCAGTCTCTCCCATAAAAAGTGAATAAAATACAATAAAAACATAAAGATCCATGGCGGCCAAGCCTGCGCTGCTGACAAATGTTCAAACTCGGCTTGCTTATCCGGAACGCCTACGTGATGTCCACAGGATTAACAGCCTGCTTCAATCAACATCAACATCTGGACGTCATGATAAAACTACGAAGTTCGCTCGCTCATGGGCTGACGCGTTACAAAGAAGCAATGAATGAACTTGTACGATGAAACAAAGTAACGTGCTACATTGTATCATAAACACATTTCCTCGCACGTATTAATCCTTGTTGTTAAAACTTAAGAATTAACTCAGAAAGATTTCAGACAAAGTCGCCAATGTCCAGTTTAGACGCGAGCAACCGTACACCCGGAAGTATTCTCAATCCCTAGACAAGAAAAAAAAAAACTGTTTTGGCATGCATGCGCAGACGTCAGTTGGAGTAGCCAAAACTCACGGTCGGCAACCCCCCCGATAGGAAATGATTTGTTTGTACAATCTTATCTCACAACGTGGTTGCGAGTGTGTCTCATAGTGCTGGGTGCGAACTATGTTTGCATGGAGAGGCAATTTTCTGGCTGTTTAAATCGGGCCAGACGAAGTGACCAAGGCTTACATAAGTGTGTAGACTCGACTGGAACAGGAGGGGTTGGACATAGACGAATCCTCACACTGTGTGGCATCTGCGTTCATCTATTTTTAATATTTGCCATGTACCCATTTCACCCCCTTTGCATATTTGAGTTCAATTTATATGCTTAGCCTATGCCTATGTGATAAATGTGACCAAGATGGTCTGGTTAATAGTTAAATTGAGCATTAGTTTCAGACATGACAACCTAGGCTACAAGTCAACCATTTATTCGACTCTAATAATATTGTGAAGTAGCCTAGTTCATTCAAGTAGGTCATTGACATTTGCAGAATTCCACGATCACCCACCCAAAAATGACAAGTGTTTCAAATATGTGGTTTACAAAATGTCATCTTTATTCATGTTACATAACTTGCGTAGGGCATGTACGTTTCCACAAGGCTTTTAGGACTACAATCAATGATTAGCAAATACACAATAGTGATCCAAATCTCTAAAGACAAAGCACTGGACAAACCAGACACCTCCGTACATGTGCACAAATCTGCAATGAAAAGTACTAAGTCCAAAGTGGGAATTTTGTGATTGCAGAATTCTTTCCCATTCCAGTGTCCACTGAATCCTGGCATGCATGAGGTCATATAAATATTTTTCATTTACTCATTGTTTGGTCTGCATAAAACTCCATCTTATAATGTTAAGTCTATTAGATCATACATGCTACGTGTAAACACATTGATGTGAACGTTACCCAAAAAGGAGTGTTTTTGCCCATCAAGGACGCACCGTATTACTACCAACGAAGAGTGTTGGCTTGGCGGAGAAAGGCTCACTGACTTGCTACTGTGGTTAGACTACAGCTCACAAAGCTTAAAAGAACAGGCTTCAAAAGTCCAATGCATGAATGGCCAACAACACACTGTCTCATCTGCAGATGTAACAACAGTCCAACCAGAGCTTGAAAGACAGGACAAATGTTGGCCAATGGCTATCTCTCACTCTCTCTAAAAGTACATGTGTCAGTCTTTAGAATTCCCAGTGCTTAGCTATGGGTGGAAATGCATCTAGCCATTTGGTGTTTCAAAATATGCACACAAATCCTGCTGTCCTCTCATCAAGCGGAGGCATAATCAGTGGTACATGAACCTATTAATACTTTTCTATGGCAGAGGCTGCACATAAAGAAGGCTGGGACATACACAATTCAAGGAATGGAGATATCAATTTAACTCTGTTTTATAATCATAATAAAAGCCAAGTGGTGGAAAAAAAGACAAAATAAGTCCATGTACACAAACACACACGCACACACACACACAGTGCCTATAAAATGTATTTACCCTCATTGGAAGCTTTCACCTTTTATTGTCTGACAACACTAAACCGTAAAACTTCCCTACACTTTAGACTTCAGAATCTCCCACATTCTTCTGGTAAACTCTAGCCGAGATGGGACTCTCTCTGCCAGTTCCCAGTAGAGTGATGGGTACGCATGCAGTCTCCCATCTCAGCATTGAGAGCTTGTAGCTCCTTCAGGAGTCCGGGTGGTCTCCCTTACCAATCCCCTTCCTCCACGGCCATCTAATTTTTGAGAACAGCTGGCTCTAGGCGGATTTACAAGGGACATATTCTTATTATTATTTACGGCCATGCCATATTCCTTACCCTTCTTAATGATGCATTTGATTGTGTTAAAAAATATATCCAGTGAAATTTCCACACTTGTGCTTTTCAATGTTTTCGGAGTTGCTCAGCATCTTTTTTTTTTTTTTTTTGTCCTCATGTTGTAGTTTTTGCCAGGACAGATGAAGGTGTATTTATAGTAGGATCACTTGAAACACACTGACTACACACAGATGATCTACATTTAATTAATTACGTGACTTCTAAAACCAACTGGCTGCAGCAATGATTATTTATTTCACAGAGGGTGGATACTTCGATACATTATTTTGCTATTTGGCAGAGGTCCATCTTCAATTTGAGATAAGAGTATTTTTCTGATGATCAGAGTCAAAGAGGGGCAAATTAAATTGACCACGATTCGATGCTGTGCAACCGTAAAAGATTAAATCTTTCGAGGAGAGTGAATACTCTTCACAGGCACCGGACACACTCACAGGCACACACCAGCACATCTGCAGTTATGGGGATCCACGGAAAAGACTATTCTTAAGTGAACTGAGGAATGAAGGGATGAAATGTGTAAAAAGTTTTTTTTTTCCGTCTTTTTCCTTGTTTTCGTAGAGAGCCGTCTTAGGTCTCCTAATTCTCGCCTCCGTCTCCACCTTCTCCTTCTTCAGCAGCGTTGTCAGAGGTCCATAACTACGGAGACAGGAAATACGGACGCATTAATAACCAGGAAAGAGGGACAGCGGTGGACAAAAAGCACAAAGAATAACAAGATCAACATTCACAGAACGAGATTTAAAGAGGGTTCAAGACACAGGCGAATCAGTCAAGTCAACTTTTCAGGTTTAGAAACACGTTCACTTTGTCTAGTCAAACTACACACATTCAAAAGCCCCAACTTACATCTGTAATCAATCCTTTATCTCATCAACCATCATTTCACAAAACACAGCCTTTGAAAAGATGGCTCTAATAAGAACAGACATTTAATAAGAAACCTGGAGTGGCTCAAGCCTTTGCTGTGATGTTCAGACTCAACAGCCAAAAAGGCCATTCACGCCAAGAACAACAACTATAATGACAATGACGATTAAGTATTGTCCTAGATAATATAAATGACGACATCCACATATGAACTATAACGATAACGACATGAAGAATGATATCACTGGGGATCACGTTCAGAGTGATTTTGAGAATGATAAAAAGCTGACAAGCAGAATCCATTCAATCTTAGCCATCACTTTCATCAACACAAGGAGAGACTTTCCTCCTCATTGGTCAGTGTGGATGATTTTATCGATATAGTTATCGTTCCTGGTGTGAACAACCCTTAACCGAGAACCTCAAACATGTCCTGACTTGTTAGAGCGGCATTTCTAAAGTAAAGATGTGTAAGCCAGTTTACTGGAATGCTGAGCAGAATGCAGATACTGTATTAAGCAATACAATACAAATGAAGTGTTTTTGATGTTGATGTTGTGTGAGGGTATGAGGATTGATGTGTGTGTGTGTATGTGTTGTATTCATTTTCCACTGTGGCAATCGACTGTGTGTTTATCTCTGCTTCATTAGATAAAGATCTACAGTATGCCATGACGCTAATGGAAGATGCATCATGTGATAAGTTGTACGTCAACCACAACAACTTCATAGCTGCAAGAGTGCACTTTAGCAACTGTAGTGGCAAGAGTGAAGTCTTATTGAGTATTCAGGGACAACTCTGGCATATGGACTTTCAAGAAAGTGTGGATCACTTATTTCAGACACATGAATCCAGTAGAGCAGATGAAGATCTGAACACTCACTGTGAGGTTGTCTCTCAGTAGCTGCATGATAAGCGTGCTGTCTTTGTATGAATCTTCGTTCAGCGTGTCGAGCTCAGCGATGGCTTCATCAAATGCCTGGAAAGACATTTTTTTCATGTAAGTCAGAGGACCAAGGGGGTCACACACATACACACATACATACACTCATACACACACACACACAGCCACACACTCTTAGCAGAAATAACTGTTGTTCAAAGCGGCATGTACTGTACAGCTATTGTTTTTAAGAGAACAAAAATGCCTTTAGGACAATTATGTAATCCCCATGCTAGAATAAAAAGAATGATATTCAAAGGGTTTCATTCAGCGATATTAGAAATTTGTACTGATTAACTATCCTGTCTGTGCTAGGGCATTCATTTAGAATGGTGATTACATTGGGAACACATGAACTAACAAAGACACGTTCCAACAAATACAATATTCATCTAAACAAATATGCTGTACATCTTCCAAGACATTTTTGGATGACGCTCATACTAATGCCTGAGGTTGCACAATCTTTCATCTCATCAGAATCCTACATTATTTATTATACAGAGACCAGGCTTGACCACTGTGGAAGCTCATCTCCACCCTGTCCTCTAAGGTGAAGTCGACAATAACGTAGGAGGATTTCATTGGTTCATATATTTAGACTATGAC
This sequence comes from Sardina pilchardus, assembly GCF_963854185.1. Taxonomy (NCBI): domain Eukaryota; kingdom Metazoa; phylum Chordata; class Actinopteri; order Clupeiformes; family Clupeidae; genus Sardina; species Sardina pilchardus. The sequence goes on along the minus strand of NC_085005.1, from coordinate 11,202,968 downwards.
AAAAAATGTAATGAAAAGATGTTGTTGATAACGCCCTCAAGGGAGCGTTACAGATAAATATAACCGGTGACTTGGTGATCCTGATAGCCACCGGAAATTTCAAGGCAGATTGGCATTTGTAATTGACCCAACCTTTGAATTGGCTATATAGTTGCCATCGGCAACACAATCCTGGCTTAACTACTTCTATCCACAAACAATGAGTTAGCCTGTGCTTAGCGGGGACACCAACCTGCTTGGCCAGGGAGCAGGCCTGTTCTGGGGAGTTGAGGATCTCATAGTAGAACACGGAGAAGTTGAGGGCCAAGCCCAGGCGGATGGGGTGTGTGGGCTGCATCTCGCTCTTGCTGATGTCAAAGGCCTCCTGGTAGGCGCCCTGCGAGTTGGTTATCGTCTCTGTGGGGACAAACACGGACACGGAGGGGTGTGCCGTTAAAGAGTCAGTCCATTCACTCAGATAACATACACAGTGCAGCTTCACAGAGCTACTTCCATCAAAGAGTCAGTCGAGTATGCAAAAACAAACAAACTAATTCTAACACATGTAAATGTTTTTTGTTCTTTTATGAAAATGATCAAAGAGGTAAGATGCAAAGTAGAGGGCTGCCTCCATAGTGGATGAAAGTAGCCGTCATTTAGCTTGTGTGCATAAACTCACCCTTTTTGGCATCTCCTGCGGCAACTTCAGCGAGATATCTGTAATAGTCACCCTTCATCTTCAAATAGAAGACTTTACTCTCAGGGTTTGTGGATTTCTCAATCAAATGTTTGTTCAAAAGCTCCTGTAAGAGAAAAGAGAGTTTTGTTTGTAACTCATCATCAACACAATGGAGCCAATCCAGGAAAACGGAAGTGTGGATCATTCTGTAACCTCACTTGAGCAGAGCGCATCCTTAAGAATGTACTCTCGTCGCCTTAAAACGCAGGCAGACTATCTGACTCGAGGCTGTATTAAGATCTTAGCTATTCAAACAGTCTGGACGCCTGGATCTCAAGACGTGTTAGAATAACATCCCGTCCAGGGTGGGAGACTGTAGATGACATAGTGACACAATGAGTAAATTCAGGCATGTGTGAGTGTAAAATATCACTACATGGGCAATGTTCACAGAGTACGCTGTGGAATTGTGTTGCAGCGGAGAGACAAGAGTCTGCCCTCGGTGGCCTGATATAACACAGTGTTGTACTGTCCAGCTGTCTGACTGAGGAAGGCTGCTTTCCAAACGCCCACAGCAGCTAACATGCACACAACACTGTACAGCCTTAGTGCAGAGTTTCTTACTCTTGGTCCTTTAATGTAGTGAAGCCAAACAAAAGTGGATATGTGAAGATTGATTGCAGAAAGGATGACGAAAGACTAGAGAGAGAGAAAAGAAAAGAAAAAGAGAATGAGAAAGAGAAAAAGAGAGAAAAAAAGAGAGAAAGAGAGAGAGAGAAAGGGAGGCATACGAGCATGTGACGGACGTAAGAGCGAGGCCGAGGGATGACATCACCGGTTTAATCTGAGCTCTGCCGTTGTACAGGACTGCACCCAGATGACCGGGGGTGTGAGTTGGTGAGCATTTGTGTGTGTGTGGGAGCACATCCTGCGAGTGCCAGTGAGATCACATGCCCTCCGCCGCTAATGCAGATTAGGAACTTGGGCAGGGAGGTGCTGACGGCCGTACCCGCTCGCCGCGCTAGCGCTGACGCAAGAGCCCGACCTGCCTCTTCACACGGAGCATGACTACGAGTCCTCATCTATTCCCATTTTACATCCGCCGTCATTTCCCAACCATTAGCCGCGGCGTACACATTGATTTCACAAAATTTCTTCAGCTATGAGGTTGATACATGGGGGAAGTTAACATGGTGTTAATGTGCTTTTGTTTCTTTTAACTTGCATAAAACACCGTCCTGCGGCTTACAGTATACACAATGCAGCTAATGCACACGAAATGACTATTCATTTAGCAGATGCTTTCGTCCCAAAGCGCAATGCATATTTGAACTATATTACAAGGGCACCTTGTCCCTAGAGTACGAGAACGAGTCTTCATACTGAGAGTATTCTAATCAGAATTCATGTCTTTTTGGATTCATCTTTTTGCCTCTATGTATGTTGTGTCCTTATGCTTACAGTCAGAATTATGACTGGATAGAAAAAATCATCCATGTTAGCGGTTTCTCTGTTATGTGTTCTTCCACATGTGAGATGACTGTTTTTGTTTCATCCCTGCACGGTCCCTGCGTATAATATGTGTGTGACAGTGACTGTCTTTGGAGATTAAGGGGAATTTTATGTTTTTGCAGCGTTTCACTGTTCTGCATCGGCGCATCCCCTGAGCCAGTAACTATCGGCTCCGAGTTGCCAGGTTGGCACTGACCAGGGTCTGATTCAGCGGCCCATGTAAGATGGGATGACCAAGGCCAACTCCCGTCAGGTCACCAAGGTTGCACAAGGTCAGAGCAAGCCTGTTGTACTGTTATTTGCTGCCCTCTCTGTAGATAGCTTGTGGCAGTTTTCAGAATACCTGACGCACTGCTATGTTCAGTTGTGAGTTGTCTTTTTAGGAACTGGAACTGACATCCATGTTCTTCCAAAGTAGAGAGAGATGGGAGATTACCAAACAACAAACAAACAAGCCGAACACAATTAGGACCTCAAGCAAGAGCAGCATCTTGGTCTCTAGCCCAATATGAGGGCAGTATGGCTGACCTGTATGATGTGAGGGGGCAATTTCTCATTAATGTGTAATGCTGGCTTATCTTTCATCGGTTAATTTGTGAGGTATTTTCTGCATACAGTAAGACATGTGAACCAAAGCAATGAATGCCATGTTGCCAAATCACAAATGAATCATCTCTGCCTTACGTTTTGCCACCTGATCTAGTAGTGTGAGTTCCAAAAAACATCCTCTTAAATCAAAGTAAACCTCTGTCTTTGTAAATGTACATCTCCGAACTATGCAACAGTGCAATGAACTGAGAAGACCCTACAAACTTCCCAAAACATATTTGGCTTACAGTAGCATGACAAAAAAAAAAAACATTCGTTAAGTCTATTTCACAACAGGAGACCCACTTCTCATAATAACAATGTGCCAGTTGGTTAGACATTGTTGGATGGTTGGTTGGTTGGTAACTTGCCAGAAGAAAAAAAAAAAACACCACAATAGATACATTACATACTCTATACGTTTCCCTTTCAGCCATCTGTGCATCTACAGCTTACCAATAACCAAACTGCTGGCTACACAATGAGGAGAGAGACACTAAAGAGCAGCTCTGGATCTGTCTTAGGCACAAGCGCACGCGCTGTGCACACACACACAGGAAATCGGGACTGTAGGTCTACCCTCCCCCATCTTGACACACACAGCAGCAGCAGCCGTAAGTAGGGCTTAAGTGATGAGGCAACCCATTTCCAGCAGTCCCCTTGCCAACATGTGGCTGTGCATTATTGCAGTCACCATTACATGGCCATGTTGTGTGCTGCACTAGAAACAACATCATTGTTGAAGCGTCATTGTAAAGAGATCTGCAAGCTATAACTCAAAGAGCACAGAGTGCAGTGGGGCATTCTATGAAATCTGCCAATAGATCTTCCAATAGATGAATTGCAGTGTGTATTTGTGTGTGAGGATTGAACACTAGAGGGCCATGATAGGTAACATAATATGGAGAGGAGCAGGTAGTTAGCCCACATATTGGTGAAGATGCAATCACCTGCTGCAAACAAGGCTGATGGCAAACAATCAAACAGAGATCCTCTGATCAGGACTCCAAACAAAGAGAGGGGACATGGCACGACCCAAACAACACAGTGTGGGACACTGACCCCTCCATGAACTGGGAGAGATATGGGGTTACTCACTGAAAACATCCTGAGTTTAGCAAACAACACCCAGGTGCTAAGCATGCTCTATTTATAACCGTGAGTGACTCATGTTAAAACACGGTCTCAGGGATGAGCGCCGGCTTGGCTGTCCAATATGAGTCTTCCCCTCAGGTCCCTGTGGGGGCCCTCAGCTTTCAGCTTCTTCAGCATCATTAAACATGGCATTTAGACAGCCGAGAACCATGTTAGCGTCAGTGCCATGTACCTTTGTATTGTCAGCTTCTGCTCAGAGAGATTTTCCAGAGGTTAGACAACACACAGGGGGCCCTGTGAGGAAGTCTCATCAGCTAGCACCAGGTTATTGATAGAGCAGTCAAGGGGGTTGGTCATTCCACTGCGTCACTGAGAGGATAATCAATAGAGGCAGTAGCCCCTTGACAGGTTTCAGATAACCATCACACCCAGCAGCACTGCAATGTCAAAGTCCACAAATGGAGCACCTCAGCAACTCTGATGACAACCACTCCCACACAGCCTCCAGTCATATCAAATAGGTTACAGACCACAGCACAATTGGACTCTGTTGCTATGCACCTGTCTTACAAGCAATCCCTCTTGCAATGCAATTATAAGTGTATGGTATTCCACCCATCACTGTTGATAATCTGTTCAATTCAAAATGAGTGCATCCTTCGCAACTCAGATTCTGACAGCTTTAACACATCAAAACATCTAACGAATGAATAGTGTGAGTGAGAGGGTGATTTCTGACGACTAAAATGAAACTTACCAGCACATCATTACAAATATCTCTCAACTCTGATTCCACCTTCTCCCTGTATTCCTTCACCATCTGTAGCTTCTTGTCGTTGCCCTCGGTCTTCTGTTCGATGCTAGAAATGACTCGCCAGGCCGATCTCCGTGCGCCGACAACGTTCTTGTAGGCGACAGAGAGCAGATTTCTCTCCTCGTTCGACAGTTCAACTCCCTGCTCAGTCACCTCCTTCATGGATGCAGCCATGTCGTCGTAGCGCTCTGCCTGCTCAGCCAGCTTGGCCTTCTGAATAAGCTCCGTCCTATCCATCGTTAAATGCCTTTCAACGAAGTTGCTGCCTTCGTGGCTTACTCCTTCAGTCTTCAAGTCCGCTTTGAAAAGTCCAAAACGAATGACAGAGGCACGCGTGCAGTGGGTGTCAGACCAGAAAAGCGGTGGCTAGTTAGCGCTTGTTGTCATGAAAGGCGTGAGGTTAACTTTAGATCCTTTGCGTGTCTGTAAAGAAAACATATTAGCAATCAAAATATGTGATACACTCGACGTTAACTTATATACTACTAAGGTAGCCTCCGACTATCACTGTAACGTTGATTTAACGCTAAATCACATAATAACGCCAGATAAGTTAACGGTGGACATATCTGCTCACATCCGTAAATGACAGATATCGCAGATACACGCGAGGCCATTGCAAGAACACTACAATAGTTGATATGAAAAAATTACAATACTTCAAAAGATAACCCATTCGATTTCTTGTTAACAGGTAACCAAATATTTAATGAACGAGATGACATCTCTGGCTAGCGGTGTTTGGCTGCGGCAGCTAACGTTAGTTATCCTTCTGAATTAACGGGTCCAGCCTAATTAAACCACGAGTTCACAATCAAGCAACGTTACGGATTAAGTAAGCTACTTCAAGGACAGACTTGCAACTACCTACGCCGTACATGATATACTCGACAGCTATGTGAATTAACTCGGCAAACGATAACCACAATGCTGATGACAAATCGTAGTCCAATGTGCAATGACTTGAATAACGTTAACGTTTACGATTAAGTTAGCTGGCTGATCAAGCTGGCAGGTCGCAAAATAAATGTGGTTCTTTTGAAGTGTCGCATAAAACTGATAACTTGTCAAGATTACAGTTACATTTCCTGTCCATAAAATGAATATGACACGAAATTGTCAACCAAATGACACATGAAATGAAAAAAGGCTATGCCTATGATAGCTATCCTACCAGTTTCAACATCGACGTTAGCTTGCTAACCCCTCAAACAGAGCGACAGACTAAACAGCTGATTGCTAATACACCAAAGACTGATTGATATTTATGCATGCATAATACTTTTCTAGGCTTGATGCCGAAAGTAAAACCAATATTTATCCAACCTTAGAAAGCTCAGGTCCCTTTGCTTCAAGAGGGCTGGATCCGTTTAGATGTGGAGGAGGAAGCTCTCAACCGAGCTGAACGATAAAGGCGTAACGTGTGAAAGTTTGACCAATGAGAGAACTATGTTTTGCACCACCCAGTGGTTGTACGTCAAAATATCAACCAGTCACATACAAGCGCGGTGAACAAAGGTGGGTTTGGACCGGAACAACGTCTACTATCTAGGGTTTAACCCAATGACTTTTTTTTCCAGACATTGGTTGAACTAGAAATTTCTTGACAGAAATCTATTCAACTGTACACGCTTAGACCATGGCTTAGACCGACTCTCGATGTATTGCAAATTTGCAATCAACTATGCTGCAAGGCCTGTGACCGATTGGTTGATTGTATAGCATCAGGAATGTCTAGGATGTCCGAACACAGACAGTTTGTATGTTCAGTTCAATAGTTAGTGTCGTTATTTCGCCCTGTGCTGGCTGACGAGCCAAGTAGATGTTGCCTGGTGAAATGGCAAGCTATTGATCGCCATTCAGGTCATATTACATTTTAAAGCTCTGCACCCTTAATAATGATGAAATCAGTAATAGACTAATGCAATTTAGCCATCTGATGACTCATCAATTTTCAGAAAAACTGTAGGCTACACGATGCAAAGGCTGTGTTGCCAAGTGTAACAGATGCCTATAGGGAATGGTGCGTAATTTATAAGAGCCTAGCAAATCACAGGCTATTATTCTCTCAAATCCAAATGCAATGGACTGCAGATGAGAAGAGTGGACAAAATATACTGCACACACGACACTGGAAAAAAGCAGCAGTATGATAGGCTCCCTGTAGCAGACTGCACTCTGATCCATTCACACTCACATAGGCCTAAGCAGATTCACTGTAGATATGTCCATCTTTTCAAGCGTAAAGGAGAAGGTTAGAGGTGGCAAATATAGGCAACATATATTTCGAGTGGCCGATAACCCCCCCTGAGCTGGTTCAAGCAGCTTAGTTTACCATCATTAAAACATCACATTCCATTGGGCATGCCATCTGGTCATCTCCCTTATTAAAATGTCTGTTCAGTTGGTTGGCCCTCAAAGAAATTGTGGCCTTTAACAAGAACTGCCTCTCAGTATGGCTACACTGGCAATGAGACAGGAACAATAGACCTGGTGAGCCAGTCAGACAAGTGTTTCTCTGCATCTCACTTCAGATAGAGTGAGAATGCCACCCCCAGTTAAACACAAGGCTCAAGGCACAAGACACAAGGCTTTCTTCCAAAATAATGACTATTCAAAGCTACATATCTTCCACATCAATCTGAGATCCGGGGTTGGTTCCATTTGTATCTTTTTCTTGTTTGGTGTAAACCAGGCAGACATTTACGTAAACCTGTAACGATCAAGGATTATTCATACACTGGCTAGAGTCATACCCAGACTTGATGCTGTAAAGAAAGAGCTTTCAAATAAGACTTTGCAATTCTTCGTCCAAAGGCACATACTGTATTTACATGCCATCTCTGGAGTATCCTACAACTCAGTGTAGACTGCAGCTCAAGTGTCTTATTGTTTTGTCTGTATCCAAGGTGTTGTTTATTTTCTATCACAGTTATAATAAAAAGTAATGGCTGTAGGCCTACTGTTTGTTTGTTTGTTTGTTGATGTTAGCTGGCAAAACCACACACACGCGCACGCACACACACACACACACACACACACACTTCAAAGACAGCACTCCAATGAAACTTTCTTAGTCTATGTTTTCCGATCATTTTAACCCCGCGGCTGGTGACTGCGAAGAAGAAAAAAAATTACTAAAAAAGATAACATACAAAGATGGCCAAAGAGGTGCAGTGGACCATTATCAAGGGAAATGGTCACTCACACACATATTCTTTTAATCTCAAGAGCAAGAATCTGTTTGCTTTAGTTAAAAAAAAAAAAGTTTTGTCTGTGAAATTCTGCTCACTTGATGCTTGAGGTGTGCTGTGAGATGTCAGATTTTGCTGTGAGCCTGTGAACATACTGTGCCAGTATTTTTGTGCTTTTGTACACCGGCTGATGATTTAACCTGCTGGCTGACATTCTCTCACTGCATAACATTATGATATTTAGCAGACACTTTTGTCTGAAACTCCTTGAAACTATGAGCCTTATATAGTTAAGATAACAGTAAGCAGTATTTTAAAATTGGTAAGCCAACTTGAAGCAAACTAGAAATAATAACAAACATTTCTTACTGATCCTCATTGCTCAATCAGAGATATAGTATTTGGGGATATGCACTTCAGAAACCGTTAGTGTGAGAAGTCAAACGGGATGACACAGTCTGGGAGAAAGACAGACATGTGGTGGTCTAGAGCTGCACACATTTCGCTTGAACTGCCCCCCAGGAGTGAGTTGTGTGAGTGACCCACCTTCGGCTGGGGAGAGGAACTGAATGGCTGCAGAGAGGGGTGAGTGCACGTTTATGAGCTTCAGCAGGAGCCCGGGAGCCGTGAACCCACGAACTGGAGCAGACAGCCAGCATCGTAGAAGAGTGCCTGAGCTGTCAAGCGGGATTATGTAACGCTTTTTTTTATTATTATTTTCAGCGGAGAGAAGGAGTGGGGAGAGAGACAGAGACAGCAAGATGGAGAAGAGCTCCCGGGTGAGGATGGCCTCAAAATCGCCTGGAAACGAGGCTTACTCAGCCCCTGTTCTGACTGCCTGCCGTGCTCCACACATCACTCCGTATGTGTTTCCCCCTCCCCTTGTCTCTCTGTACTCACTCACGGTCTACTCCAGGGGCAGGAGGGGTAGGCCAGGGCAAAGGAGGACATGTTAACTCCATTTGTTACACAAGATGAATGCAGCTTCAGGGAGGCTGAAGAGTGAGTGTAGTAAGTTATAGTCGTATAAGCAGTGCATCGTAAAAATGATGTAGGCCTACTATTGTTCTAAATGTAGGCCTACTGTATGTCTAATGGGAGAATGTCTAGTAGGCTAATAACATCATGTTGGATGGGTGAGCTCACATCGATTCAAGAAATTCATTTATTTCATTTCATCAACTTATTGAGGACACATGATGCCTGAAAAGTATAGGCCTAGATTTAGATTTCTTCCACAGTGACATTTTCTGGGGGTTTTTTCTGGATGTGTAGTCATGGAAACACAAAAAAAATTATTGGCAGTAAGTAAATGCACAGATGTTTTTCACTAAAACAATGTTTACTGTTTGTGTATCCGTCCTACAGTTGTTGGTCTTTAATGTGGTGCTGATGTTTTGGCAAGCTGGTGAAGAGGTTTAGAGGTCACTCAAGAAGTAGCCTAGTTCCGGTATATTTGTGCCAAAATTGGGGCTGTAGTCAAAGTTGTACGTGGGAAGTAATGGTTATTAGTCAGTGTATTTAAATTAATTGGACATTCTTTACAGATGTTGATGTATTATGTATTCACATTTTTTACGTTGCTAAGATGCATTTCCTGTCATCTGGTTAGAGAAGGGGTCTACAGATGGATGCCGGAAACATACAGTTTACAATAAGTTTTGGCCGAGGAAAACTTTCTCCCCCGGATGACATAAAAATGGCTCATTGAATGATGTCAGTCCTGCATGGAAATGTTAATTTCTTGCTCTCAGATGGATTAATGTGTCCTCCTTAAATACAACAATCAGACTGGGTAATGAAAAGGATTTATAAATTGTTCAATGAAAATTGAATGACTGTGATTTGCTATCATTCTTGGCATGGATGATTGGTGTCATTATTGCTGAATACCAGAATTGGAGTCAGTTGACTCAAACAGCACTGACGTGCTTCCGTACGTTTAATGTCCTCGTTGTCGTCAGCAATGCCTTCTGCTGGCACCTTAGATTAGCTTGCGGAGACCTGAGCAACTGGAGAGAAATGAATCATGACTCATTATTTGTGATGCCGTGCATCCCTGGGGCCTAGACTCAGATGAAAATCCATCAGTGACCAAGAGATGATGCATGGCATCAGTATTGTAATGTGAAGAAAACAGGGGATAGTGACTCCCAATGTAAGACATTTCACTGATTACTGCATACAGCTGGACCTGATGGCAAAAATATAGGTGAACATGTGCTGAGTTGGGAGGGTATAGGCTACTAAGTGAGAGCAAGGACATGGGAAAGAATAGGAAAAGAACTGAAGTCCTTGGAAAGTATCATCGAGGTCAAAAAGCTTTCTTATCATTCATCAGCCTAACTTAGTTGAATCAGCGAAATATGTCTGTTGACAGACATTTTCTTATATACTGTCTACCCCAAGCTGAAATCAAAGCAAAAAAAAGTAGAAATCACTTTATTTTTAAAACCTGTACAAATAATTACGTTAAAGTCTAGCCATAGTCGCAGTTCTAAGGTGATGATGTGAGTTACTCTACCTCTCCTGCCGATCCCCATGGACACATACAGTACTGTAGCTTCAGGAGGCTAGGAACTCTCTATGACTTATCTCTCTGAGGTGGCAGGTCTGGGAGCATGCAGTGTCATACCGGGCCTGATTTAGGACTAGCTGTGTCCTCATATTTGATGAAGTGAGAGGGCTTTCTATGAATTTGAGAAAGGACAGAAGTGCGCCCCATCAATTTTGAGATGGGCTTCCAGGAATCCAAATGTGTGTGTAAGTTGGACAGCCACTAGGACAGTGGTTTGATATATAATGCTTAGAGTTGCATTATAACACACATTTACCATCCCACTGGCTGACAAGCGAGGGTCATTTCTTATTTTGAGGACTGCCTGAGTAATCATCAGTACAAATCTCGGCAGGGTTTCAAAGTCATATGGCAAAGTTCCTGAGGCGTTTTCAGATATTTTAGTTATGGCCTTTCTCTTCGCTCTTACAGATTTATTAGAGTTCAGTAACTCTCCGTAACCTGGAATATGTTTTGAAAGCGTCCTTTACACTTACATTTACGTTTTTTCATTTGGCAGATGCTTTTATCCAAAGTGACTTACAGTAAGATAATTACATTCAAGCTATAGTGCAGAGGAAACCTGGAATTAATACGGCATCTGTCAATACAATTACTAGAGGATAGGAGTACTTATATTATAAGTACTAGTCCAAGTGTGGTAGGAGGAGAAAGTTGTGGAAGAGGACAATGAAAGGAAGAGAGTGGAGAGGAATACAATAAAATGATCCAAAAGAGGAAGCAATTAAAGAAACCTCCAGTTTGCTGGCCTGTGGCCCACTGCCTCAGGTAAGCATGAAAGTGTGTTCATGTCAGTGAAATACATTTCACCAAAACCTAGACCTCTCGTGCACACATACTGTACATGCATACTTTCATACACACATCCATACATTTGGTTATAATCACACATAACAATGTGTTCACGTCACCATTAAATTTTTCATCAACACCAAAACCTCTCATACACACACACATTCAGTCATTTTATAACCCCACACGAAGACACACAAACTAACACACCCATTGGTGACCACACAAGCGTGAATTCATTCTGGCTCGGTGGGGTCCAGCGGTGGGGAGGCTCCCTCTCGTCTCCCCCGTCTGCTCTCTTCCCCGCTCTGCCAAACCCATCCTGGCCGGCGGCCCGGCGAGCCCTCGCGCTCTGGCTCAGGAGAACACCCCACATCCTGTCATCGCCCTTCCCTCCCCCCCCCCCTCACCGCACCCCACAGCCCCCGCGCAGGCTCAGGGCCCATAAAAGATTCATCACTCCATCCAACAGCACATCCAGCACGCCCAGGAGTCAGATGTCTCTCTCTCTTCCCCTCTTTCTTTCTTTCTCTCTCTCTCTCTCACTCACTCTCTCTCGTGGATTTCATGGATCACCTATGCTATAAAGCATAAAGCCATTCCGTGTGTGGTGCTTTTGACAGTGATGAGTGTGTCTGTGTGTGTACTGTAGCTGCTCAGCAGATGTTGTGTTCTGCAGTACAGGTCATGGTCAGCCTGTATAACTTTCCTAAACCAAACCAAACAAAACAAAACAAAAAACATTTCTCTCTCCCACTTACGAATTTGACTTGATAGAGAGAAGATCTATGAATGGTTTCGAAAACATCTCTCCAAACATTATGTAAACATTTAGTCATCACCCTATCTGTCACAAAGATCTTTGGCATCATTGGTTTGAACTGCTTGGCTCACGTTTATGAATTAAGTATTCCACAGTAAAAATTAAGAGGGGGTGCTCTCTCTCTCCAACCCACATTAGTAAACCAAGTCTTGCCTTCTCCATGGCCCATTAACCTTCATGTGACCTTGGGCCTCCCAGCTCACTTTATTGAGGAAATATGATGAATAATAGATGGGCGGGAAGTCTTTTGTGCATGTCATTTACCAAGACGACTTGTGCATTTGCATTCAGATTCAGATTTCTTCCCTGAACTGCTGAACCTCACACCCATACAGACGAGGAAAGCACTGTGTTGTGCTAAATACTTAAAGATACTTAAATTGCGGTGGAATTTCTGATCCAAAGGGTCATTTTCAGCCATTTTGTGGTACAGTGAACATGTGGCATGGCATGCAGATGTGTGCGATCACTGTTATCACCATTGTGGTCAATCCCACAATGACGTGCTACAGTCCGACAGTCTGCATGCAACACACATTTTCTGGAGTCCTCTGCCTTGTTCAATCCCATGTGATACAATATCCAAAAGCCAGGAAGACGTGGATTTTTTTTGGTTTATTAATGTTTTTTGGTTTATGAATGTGTTTTGTTCATTCTCTAATGAAGACGCAAATGTGGAAAATTGACACAGACATAAGCAGACATAAAACTGGAGTGGTTAGTGGGAGCCTACCATCCAGACAAGCAGGATATCAGGTGGATCCCTTCAAATGCTTACATGGCATTAAATGTTGCGGGAGAACGTACAGTGTAAAACTACTGACATCCGAGATCCCTGGCAAAGCCTGAATCAAGCTGTGGCCTCAAAGCCCTTCAATTATTCATTCAAACTGGTCAGCAGCTTTTAAGCACAAATTACCATTTCAGACTCCTGTCAATTAACAGAGCCTTGCGCTGTGTGGTGTCTGTGAAACTGCAAGCTGAAATGCACGCACACACACACACACACACACACAAAGCTGTGTATCAGCCACACCCTTTTCTCAGGGTGATTCGATGTGTATTTTGTGTTTCTCTTTTCACCCTGTTAGGCCGTACGATAAATGCCTATTGTTGCCTGTTGTTTACAGCCAGCTCAGAAAATGTGAGACGTCCTCTGTTGTTTAGTCAATGGATGTAGTAATACAGTATGTTTTGCTGTGGAGTGCAGTGCTTTTGGTGAACAGATATTGTCACTTGATATGATGTTGAGACTGATTCATATCCTCTGCCTAACATCTCCGAGTTCATGTAGTGACTTGCTGCAGCTTGGTCTTCTCTACATTGCTGGTATAGAGCTGAACTGTGGCAGTTGACAGGACACGCTGGACGAGGACAGGGAAGTCTAGACGGCCTTCATTACATCCGGGGGTCTCATCAACATTCCAATGACTGATGAGAAATGCGACAAGCCACTGTTTTCAGTCTGAAACTCCTGTGTGTTCAATCAAGCACTTTATTGGGAACGCTGGCAACACAAAACAAAGAAAAATCATATTTGAGCTTGTGTTCATAAAGTGGTCTGCAGATATTTCATATGCAGCTAAATTATTTATTAGCTGCTTGCTGCAAGTTAAGATCAATCCTGTAAATAACTAATATCAAGTGTAGGTTCTGAAAATTGGAATGATGTGTTTTAGCTGTTTAAGCCTTTTGCTGTTGAGAGGACACAAATAGACTTCTTTTGTCTTGGTCAGGCAAATGTTTTATCAAGGCTACTGTGAATCAGTTAAGAGAGTAGATTTCAGGGACCCAGACTGAAGCTCTCACTTACTAATATCTTACCTCTGTTGGGTTAGTAAATTCATCCAGTACGTACCAACAGCTTCACTGTCATGGGACACCAGTTGTCATGGGACAATTTTGCTGCACCTTAGTTTACACAGTAATTGTTGGAAGGGTCTCTTATCTTCTTAGCTGTTGGTTGTGGCAATTATCCACAGACCGTTGGACCGTTTTTTTTTTTTTTTTTTTTTTTTTTTTAAATCACCTTGGTTGAAACATAAACTCGAGTATCGAAACCAGATGCAACACGACACCTGTAAAAAGATATAAGACCCAAAAGCCTAAAATGTGTGGTTTAAATATATATTATTAATAATGTTTTTTGGTTTGTTAATGTTTTTTGTGTGTCCATTCTCTGATAAAGGAGCAAGTGTGGAAAAATGAAAATAAGAATGGCAAATAAAAATTGGCACATAAAGCAGACATAAGCAGACAAAACAGGAGTGGAGTGAGAGCCTATCATCCAGGCAAGCAGGGTATCAGGTGGATCCAAATGCTTACATCCATTCAATGTTGTGGGAGAATGTGCAGTGTACCAGATGTACCCCTACACCTGTAAAAAGGTTAGACCCGGACTTCCCCACCCTCTGAGTCTTGCCCCATGGCTGGAGAAATTGCTTTGAGGGATTTGACCTGTCATCCATGTCAAGTGACTAAAATTAAGATTACAGTTTTAGAGTACAACTTGAATTCACCCATAACCTTATATCTCTCCCCACACACACACACACACACACACACACACACACACACACACACACACACACACACACACACACACACACACACACACACACACACACACACACACACACACACACACACACACACACACAAGCATTGTCATTGTACCAGCCCTGGCAGCAACTGTGTTGACTCTAAACCCACTTATCACAACTCTAAATGACAGGAAAGCAGGAGAGGCCAGCCGGGAAAATGTAATCCTATCTCCTAAACCACAGCCTCCCTTCCTCTCTCTCTCGGCCTGTCTGTCTGTCTGCAGTCCGGTAACTTGGCATAGATCCCCAGTGAGAAAATGGAAACAAGTGTGTGTGTGTGTGTGTGTGTGTGCATCCGTGCGTGCGTGTGTGTATGTGTGTGGGTGGGTGGGGGCGTAAGAATGAAAATCCCAGTTATTTTCTGCCCCTGCCAAAATAGCATCAGACAGACTGAAGGTCACTTAAAAATATGATAAACTGTACACACGGTCCCCACAGATGACATGCCTGGCGAGGCTCAGCGTTCCTGTAAGCGAGATCTCCCCTGCGTGGGGCCCGTCACTCTTAAAACTCCCTGACCCGCGCGCGGAAGACAGACAAGGCAGACGAGAGGCCTGTGTACTGGTTGGTCATCTTTCTGTAGTCACGTCTCACCTCTTTGATGCTTTTCTCTTTTTGCTTTGTACTATAATTGGCCAGATTTTTGTGGTCAGGCCTTGTTCACGGGGGAATGCCCGATTCACATGCTCACACATGAATGCTGGGTGTCTTGAAGAGAGTGTTTGAAAACAGGATGGAGGGAGGCCACCACAGTGGCACTAACTAAGATGTTTTTTTTTCACACATCCTGTCTACTCATACTATACGACAGTTTTGAGAGTCTGTGACTCGTCTGTGCCATGGAGTGTTCTTTGGATAAAGCTGTAAAATCTAACTAAAACCTTTTAAAGTCAGAATGCGTTTAAATTTGCTACAGCATGTTAGAAGAGCATGTGTGAGTGCATACGTGTGTGTTTGTGTGTGTGTGTGTGTGTGTGAGAGAGAGAGAGAGCATGTGTGTGTGTGAGTGAGAGAGAGAGAGAGAGAGAGCATACAGTGGGTATAGTAAGTATTCACACCCATGCTAAAGTTGACTAAAAAGAGGAATATAAAATCATCTTTTGAGAATTGATTGTAATGCCTTAATTCAAAAAATGAGTAAAAATCAAACCGCTAAGGACACTAATTTTCTTTGTGATTGAAGAATGTATCGTAAATAGATAAATGTTCTTCCTTAAATACAGGTTGCATAAGTATTCAACCCCTATGTTAAATTCCCATAGGAGCAGGAGGATTTTTTATATGTTTTTATTTTTAAAGGCCAGCTATTTCATGGATCCAGGATATTATGCATCCTGATAAAGTTCCCTTGGCCTTTGGAATTAAAATAGCCCCACATCATCACATACCCTTCACCATAGATAGAGATTGGCATGGTGCTTTTTCCAGTTAGCCAATTAGCCTGTTTGATGCTCATTGAGCTCAATGCAAATCAAACAGGCTAATAGGCTAACTGGAAAAAGCACCATGCCAATCTCTATCTATGGTGAAGGGTATGTGATGATGTGGGGCTATTTTAATTCCAAAGGCCAAGGGAACTTTATCAGGATGCATAATATCCTGGATCCATGAAATAGCTGGCCTTTAAAAATAAAAACATATAAAAAATCCTCCTGCTCCTATGGGAATTTAACATAGGGGTTGAATACTTATGCAACCTGTATTTAAGGAAGAACATTTATCTATTTACGATACATTCTTCAATCACAAAGAAAATTAGTGTCCTTAGCGGTTTGATTTTTACTCATTTTTTGAATTAAGGCATTACAATCAATTCTCAAAAGATGATTTTATATTCCTCTTTTTAGTCAACTTTAGCATGGGTGTGAATACTTACTATACCCACTGTATGTGTGTGTGTGTGTGTGTTTGTGTGTGTGTGTGTGTGTGTGCATTCACATGCCTGTTTGCATGCGACTACTGAAATATGTCTGTGATGATAAAAAGTCTAACATTATAAAATATATATAAGAGAATCCAGCTGTTAGAAACATTACTTGGAAGCCTACTCCATTGCCGCAATTAGATCAGTGTAACTGTCTGAGTATGTGAGTGTATGTGTATGTGTTTCATTACTACAACCGTGTAAGATGATAAATGGATGACATCACGGGTCACATGAAGCCAAGTTTAAAAAAGATTACTGAGGTTATTAGGAAAAATATTATTTATATGTGTGTACATGTCTGTGTGTGTATGTGTGTGTGTGTGTGTGTGTGTGTGTGTATACTGTATATATGTGTGTGTGTGTGTGTGTGTGGAGGGGGTTGCATTCCATGTGTCTCTCATGACTAAAAGCTAAACAGTTCAGCCAGAGGCAAAGCTCCCTCTCCCCTGTGTGTCCATCACATGTTTGCCTTGTGTTGCCGCTCCAAGCTACGCTCACAAGCAAGGGCCCATTGATTCCAGCAGGAAGAGCCAGAGCGAGAGTGAGAGAAGAGAGCGAAGAGAGAAGAGAGAGAAGAGAGAGAAGAAGAGAGAGAGAAGAGAGAGAGAGAAGAGCCTTGAAGGGATTCGCCGCTTCAATAATGCGTGACATCGGATTAATCCCTCACGGGGGCCGCTAATAAACACGGAATGCGACTCGTCCGTAGGCTCTGCCTAACCCGGCCCCACCCACGTTCGTTCATTACGGCATTAAAAATGGCTCCCGCCACTCGCCGCGCTCTCTCCAAGGTCAATCTAATCCCCTGTGACCTTTGAACTCTCTTCAAGGAAGCCGTATGGTATACACGACTCCGGTACTGCTGTCTAAGCACTGCAGCGACAGCACCACTACGGTCAGCGGCTCATCCGCCAGGAAGCATAGTGCTGGTTATAGTAATAGCAACACAATGACTGTCTGCCGCTGTGCATTATGGACTGAAATACGCTGAAACACACAATCCAAGACTTCAAATGCGTGTTCATGAGGATTAGATTTGTTGCCCTGTTTCTAGCTAAAGAGCTTGTTTCAAACACACTCACAAAATTGTCTTAGGTGTTTATATAGTCTGTTCCTTGACATCAGTGACCACAAATTGGAAAGTCATCATCATCTTCCTCTCCTTTGGCGATTGGTTCCATACCATCCCCAGCTGGCTTGGGCAGGTTCTCGGCAAGTTTCCTCAGGGTGGTTAAGCTCCGTCGGCTCCAACTGGTTGAAGATGCTGGTGGTCAGCACCTCGGTCAGCAGAAAATTGTTTGTGGTCATTAGTGTGATGATGACCAAAATCTGACCACACAGCAGACGATCAGCTCCTCCACCTCTTATCTGCACGAGTTGAGACTGCTCGATGGTGTTGTGAGCCCCCAACATTGTCTTCCAGGCAGCGCTGCCACTGTTGACTTAAAGGCACTTAATCCTCCCCTAAACCTAACCCTAACCCTAACCCATGCCTAACCCTAAAGCGCCTTCCAGGCAGCGCTGCCTTGAAGACAACGTTGGGGGCTCAAAACACCAAGAAACTTTGAGACTGGGGCCTCTCAGTGCAGTGGACGTTAGGGTGCTGAGTGGACGTGAGCAGACACACGAGACAATATCAGATGATATGAGGATAAAAGAAAGAGCGAGCGTGTTTACATGCAGATTAAAAAATGATCAGGTAACTGAAATAATCCGTTTAACAGATTTGTCATAAACTGATAGCGGAGTAAACCGATAATGAATATCGGTTTATTCTGTTGAGCACTTGATAGATAGATAGATACTGTGTTGATCCCCAAGGGGAAATTCAAGAATTACCGTGATAACTACAAAAACCTGATAACTTGATAAACCTGATAATAATCAGTTTTTTTTTTTGTGTGTACATGTAAACAGGCTCAATGAGATTGAGAGAGAAAGAGTGCAAGTCTTGTCTAGAACAATAAAGCTAGCAGGATAAACTTTGTGCTGCTTAACTTCGTTAAGCTAGGTGGAATGTCCATCCATTTGTTGTGGCGGACAAGTCTCATCCTAATTTCACATCAGCATGATTCCTCATAGAAACGCCAGTATGAGGTAAACGCTTTGTTCTGGCATCATGCAAAAGTCTTTGCACAGCTGCAAAAATAGGCTCATGTTTGTGTGTGAGTGTGTGTCTGTGTGTGTGTGTATATATATGTGTGTGTTTATGTGTATGTGTGAGTGTGTGTGTGTGTGTGTGTGTGTGTGAGAGAGAGAGCTTTCCATGTTATTGTAAGAGAGCCTGCTGACATTAGACGATGTCTGCACTGACTGACGTTAAATGCTCCATCACTACCGTTGCCCTGCAACAGAACTAAATATACAGACACCATAGGAGTTCAGATAGAATGGCAATGTGTAATGACTGTGAATGTGTGAATCTCCATCCTATCTCCTGTCCATATTTAGACTTTTACATTTTGCTAACGATTTAGAAATATCACTGCCCTGTTTTTTAAAGCAGATGTTTAGAAATGTGTGTGAATGAAGGCTGAGTGGGTGAGACCGAAGTGGCCCAGGATCTGCTGCTGCTGAGTGGGTGGCGTTTGAGTGATGGCATGTGTGTGTGTGTGTGTGTGTGGTGTGTGTGTGTGTGTGTGTGTGTGTGTGTGTGTGTGTGTGTGTGTGTGTGTGGGTGTGGGTGTGGGTGTGGGTGTGGTGGGGGGGGGGGGGGGGGGGGGGTCGGTGTACCTGCTCTAAAGCTGAGACCAGGGGTGTGGCTGGAAGGAAGTGAAACTCGTTCGTAAGTTTTCATTAGTCTGTAAAAAAATACACCGTGGCGTGCACATCAAAAGAGTTGCCACACTGTGTTAACTAGTGAATGAGTGAGTCAGAAGAGGGAAAACAGACATAAAAGAAAATGCTCAAAAAAATGCACAAAAATCTATGTGCAACTGAAGAAGGAAATGTATCAGAGAGAGAGAATACGTATGTACATCTTGAAATTATGGTATAACTGCTGTCATTCAATAATTCTGTGTGTGTGTGTGTGTGTGTGTGTGTGTGTGTGTGTGTGTGTGTGTGTGTGTGTTCTTGTTTTCTACCCACTCCTCAGCTCTGCATTGCTCTGAACCGGATCAGGCTTGTCTGTCTCTGCATTAATAATGCAGATGTTTGGCTCTCTAAGTGCGATGCGTTATGGGTTCTCTTCAGAGCTGGGAGAAGCCCACTCACATTCATGAGCTCACCTCACTCCTTCACATTTGTATATACACAACACACACACACACCTCAAATTCCTCTTCCATCTACTTCTCCCTTTCCCTCACTCCCCCACCTCTCTTCAATATCTCACATCAGACCCCTGTGAATAGTGTTTCCTCTCTCTCTCTCTCTCTCTCTCTCACA
Organism: Sardina pilchardus; assembly: GCF_963854185.1. Lineage (NCBI taxonomy): Eukaryota > Metazoa > Chordata > Actinopteri > Clupeiformes > Clupeidae > Sardina > Sardina pilchardus. Next base: position 11,182,997 of record NC_085005.1, on the reverse strand, counting down.
CACACACACACACACACACACACATACACTCTCTCTCACACACACTCTCTCTCTCTCCAGCCCTTCAGATCTCTCTGGCTTCTCCTGATCTCATTCTCTGAGTCTTTCCCCCTCAGTCCCTGTTGTGGCCCTGGTATCACAATACCAGTTGTATGGCCCATGACTTCAAAAGCCCATCCACAACAACATGCCACTGGCATTTCATTACAGCATGCTTCCTGCATCCAAATGGCCAGTAAGATGCAGCAGTTCAGTGATTCTGCTGCAGACTCTCGTAGTCTTCTCCTCCTTCTTCCCTCTCTCCTCTCCTCCGCCTCTCCCACTCACACCCCTCTGCTTTCTGCCAGAGCTGCAGCACACTACTGGCCATTTAGGTCAGTTAGGAGCTCAGGGACCCAGGTGGGAGGAGAGAGAGAGAGAACGAGAAAGAAGGAAAACGAGAGAGAGGATGGGTGTACAGTGATGCACAGTAGAGGAGATGTGGGACATGGCAGAGGTTCTGGTCAGATGAGAACTGCAAGATAAAGACAACGAGGTCTGGTCGAAATCTCTGATATTTTTCTTTCCTTTTTCTACCTCTGTCTTCCTCTTTCTCTCTCTGTGTCCTCTCTCTCCACTTGTGTCTTTCATCCTCTCTCTATGTCTCTCTCTTTCGTCCTCTCTCTGTCTTCTCTCCACCTCTCTCATTCTTTTTAGTCCTCTCTCTCTCCCTCATCCCCTCTCTGTCTTCTCTCTATCTCTCTCTCTCGCCCTCTCTCTTTCATCCCCTCTCTGCATCTTCTCTCTCTCTCTCTCTCTCTCTCTGGTGTCCTCATTTCTTGCATACGACAAAATGAACTCACTGACACCAGCTATCTCAGGATACTGTTAACTGATCTAGTTTTAGTGTAATGTCTCATAAATGTTGGAATAAATAGATATAGGTATAGAATGAACTCACTGACACCAACCATCTCTGCATATTGTTAACTGATCTAGTTCTAATGTATTACAAATGTTGGAATACATAGATAGGTATGGAATGCAATTACAAATGTTGACATTTGACCTCTTCGTCTTGAGGTGATGTTAATGTCAATGTCAATGTCAATTTATTTGTATATATGTTGCATTATACTGCATGTTGAATAAAAATGTGATGCAACCAGGGCCTGAAAAATTGTGTGATGTCCACACGCAACAACACATTTAAGGGTCACACTAATGCATGCTTGAAAACGGACTAAAGGCCTCAAGACAAAAGCTTTGGAGACAAGGGGAGTGTACTGTGCTGCATTGTGAATCAGTGGCATCAGAGAAGTGCTTGGAGTCAGCGGAGAGAAGTGCTGAATGAACGCAAACACTGGACTGGACGGACGAGGCTGATGAACGAGGCTGATGGACGCTGCATGCTGAATGGCTGGACAGACGAGGCTGACGGAATGTGCGCGCAGCAGGGCTGTGTTGGACTGGGGGAGGGGTGTTTTCCCTTCATCTTAATATGTTTTAACATGCACACTTTTACTAAGATATGCATGAGTGCATATATCATTTAATTTGTGCATCACTCACACACACACAAGCACGTGCACACACACGCACACACGCACACACTCACTCACACACACACACACGTGCGCACGCGAGAGGACCATACACTACATGGAAAATGTCCCCTGTGCCTTACAGCGAACACATACTCTTTTGACCCTTCTTTGACACACATAAAGTATACGTGCCCGAAAGCTCGTCTCACACCACACACGCACGCGCACACACACAAACACACACACACACACACACACACACACACAAACATGCACAGAGAGTTCTTCCTCGCTGTAGCTGCCATGCTCTATTCCACACCATTGAAGATGCCAATTACTGCTCCAAAAAGCCCCTGAGCAGTTTCCTCTCTGGTGAAGAGGAGATCCAGTGCTGCAGCAGCATCTCTCTCACTGTTGCCATGATCCAAACAACCTGCCCCGGTTAATGCTGGTAAGATGACTGAAAAACACGAAGTTACGCATAATGAAGAGACGGTAAGCACCCCCCCCCCCCCCCCCCTCCAAAAAAAGAACGAGAAGTGATCTCGTACAAACCAAAGGACCCCTAAAGTTCACAACGAGTTCCTCGGATAAGGACATTATTCAAGTTGCGGGTTGTCAGAAGTTGTCAGCATGTCCAAATGTAGTGCACGATAACTTGGCTTCAGGAGTGAGACACAGGCTGGTAGAAAAAAAAATGCCAATGTGGCAGTTGTCTACACCTATCCCGCCTCTTCCTTAGCAGAAAAGTCGACATGTGAATACGTGTTGTGTTATGAATATACTGTGCCAACCATGTGTTGAGCAAGGTTGGTGTGGTGAAGCCTTGCGCACTTGCTTTCTACCCAAAAAAGATGTCCGGCGATCAGTGCCCAAAAGCATTGTAATATGGCCGCCAAGTGGAGGAACTTGCCTAAAAGACCGAGAGTGAGAGAGAGAGAGAGAGAGAGAGAGAGAGAGAGAGTGGGAGTGAGGGACACAGTGGCTCCCAAACATTTCAAGGTCTTGTTTCAAACCACCAACACCCCACTCCCTCTTCTCCACCAGCACCATGATCTAAAGATGTACTTACTGTAGTTAAGTTGTAGGTAAGTTCAAACTTTTGATTGAGAGCAAAATTAAGGTAATTAACTACATTGTATAGATCCTAGGTTTACTCCAAGTTACGCTTTAAAATTAAATAGATGACCTAGAGCAATTGCAAAACCTTTATAGACATGGTTTCTAAATGTGTAAAGCTAACATGTTTCATTTCATATAATCATTCACCTTCAATAAACCACCCCACACTGTGAAGCCACTGGAATAGAGCCAGATAACAGATAACACCAGAAATGTATCGCCGGAGCAAAAAGAACGGATGTGTAGGCCTATTGTGATATCTCCTGTGACTGACAATCATTTGTAGAGGCAGTGGGCAAACTCATACACGAAGACCACATCTCATATTTATACAAGAAGTAATGAGCATGGCGAGACCCCATCTGTTAAACTATAGAGGGCAGCAGCTTTAGCGAGACAGGTTAGCATATGGGTCATTGGTCTGGCCCAGATTACGTAACGTGCACTTCCACAAAGTGGGCCGAGGTTCTCCAGTGCCTTGAGTGTTCTCCTCACCGACTCAATCATGTTCTGTGAGAAAGTCTAAGATTTTACGAAATCTACGGTGTTGCATCATATTCACTATCACTCGCCATCCGAACACCGGATGCCCTTAATGCAGACAAGACATTCTAATCAGCACATGACCGTTTGCCACCACAGTCTGAATAAGAATGAAACTGCTCAGTGATATGATACACATACTTATCTACAGGTGTGGCGGTAAGATTAAGGAGGCTACAGTGCACAGACAGCTTTACAGCTCAGGCTGACAACTTAGACACTCAGGGCCAAATGTACTAACGCTTTTGCATACATTTCCGGCATATTCGCAAATGTGCGTGTACATAAAAACATGACGAGATACAAACAGGCCGCACTTGGGTAAAACAGTAGGCTGGGTGAACCCTGCCTGAACTTCCGGTGAATTTGGATATCGGCCGGCAGCTCAGGCTGGAAACTTGCACATCTGTCTCCTCTGTTCCCTGCCAGAACCTTTGGCTCCAATCAGAAGCTAGCTTATCCACAAGACACACCGGATTGTTGGTCTGATTGGTTGGAGGACTATTTAAATTGCCCATTGATCACGCCTCTTGTGCAGTAGAAACAAAGCGCAGCCTCCCCATACTAATGGGTATGGTGATAGCAAGACTAGTAAAACGGCAGACTGAAGCTGAAAATGGCAAGCTGCACTTTCTGGTGTCATGCATATGCATTTATAGGAGGGACGGTCAGGGGGAAGTATAGGAGTGTTAACAGATAAGGTTAAAAGAAAAGGAGAAGCATAAAGTGTGCCTAATTAGGTATTTCCCTTTATGTACGAAAATTACCCATGAAAGCGCACGACTGTTTTGCAGTCTGAAATGAACTAACTGCTCAGCGATATGATACACATACTTATCTTAAAGGTGTGGTGGTAAGATTAAGGAGGCTACAGTGCACAGACAGCTTTACAACTCAGGCTTGACATCTTACACACTCAGTTTTTTTGCTATTCAGATGCCTATAGTTTCACTCATTAGTTTTACAGCCTACATGTATATGTCATCATAAATCATGTTGATAACACAGAAAATGTCTATTTCATTTTCGATTTGTCAAACTTTAACCTGTAGCCTACATAAAGGTTCAAATGGATCATTTTTTCCATGCATCAGTCGTGGTGTACTGGTTAGCGCATCGGGCTTGTATCCGGAGGGTTGCCGGTTCGATCCCCGACCAGTCCACCACGGCTGAAGTGCCCTTGAGCAAGGCACCTAACCCCTCACTGCTCCCCGAGCGCCGCTGGTTGGGCAGGCAGCTCACTGCTCTGGGTTGTGTGATTCACCTCACTGTGTGTTCACTGTGTGCTGTATGTTCACTAATTCGGTTAAATTGGGTTAAATGCAGAGAACTGAATTTCCCTCACGGGATCAAAAAAGTATATATTCTATTCTATTCTATTCTAATTTTAGTTTTAGATAATTTATGCATCTTTGTCATTTCAGTTTTAGATGCTTTATAAACACCGATTTGGCCTCCAATGCTTCAATGGCATGAAGTCAAAATGGCAGCAACCGGAAACCTGGCAACAGCATCAAAGAATGAGTTAGCTTGTAAAAAAAAGAAAGAAATGAACGTATGAGTGAAAGAGGGAAGGTTGAAAGGAGAGATATAAAGCCCAGGCACAGAGCTCAGGGGATGTTCACGTTCACACGAGGAGAGGGGGTTCCGGAGATGGGAAACGAAAGCCCCGGGGGAACCCAGAGACCACATGGTCCTGAGAGAGGAGGAAGAGGAGGAAGAGGAGGAGGAGGAGGAGGAGGAGGAGGAAAGGCAGAGGAGGAGGAAACGTTGGCATTATGCAACAGGTGGGCCATCTTCCCACGGATTCAGCAGAGGCTGTGCTGCTGGAGCTGCAGGGGGTGGAGGGGAGGGGAGGCTGGAGGCTGGAGGCTGGAGGCTGGAGGCTCTATCCTTCTCCTGGCTTTTCTTTTTTCTTCCGTTCATCTCGCCGTGACTTGCGACCCTGTCTTCTCCTTTTTTGGCTTTCCCTCTTCTGCTTTCTCCTCTTCTTTCCAGGTTCTTGTTTCTTCTCTTCCTTTCCAGGTTTTGCTTTTACACTGTCTGTGTCTGACACTCTCTCTCAGGTTCTGTTGTCTGTTTCCCCTTCTTTCTCTCTACTCAGTCTCTTGCACTTTCACTTCCCGGTCTTTAACTCTTTCAGTTAACACACCATCTCAAAAGACACACACAACTCACAGCCTGAAAGAGAGAGTACACATCCGATTTCCACGGAAGAATGATTTCATTTGATTTGACTGCTGTAGTCCAAATACTCCAGCAGCAGACTATCAGTTATCACCATTGTTTCAAAAAAGCTTCACCCTGCCTCTGAAAAATAATTTGCGATGTTAATAAATTTCCCTAAGGAGTGAGGAGAGTAGTGTGGAGATTACATTGTGTCCAGACTGCACCCCCCCCCCCCCTTCCCCTCAGACAGGAAATGCAACTAGATCTCTTATCTGTGAAGTTAAAGCAATGACGCCATTCCCTTGAAATGAATAACCCCGCTGGCCTTTGAATGAGGCATAAAATTACCTCGCGTTGAGTGGGGGTGAAAATGAGCCCATTTGTCAGTAGAGAGACAGCAGAGAACAATGCATTTGTGTTCATTGTAATATCGAGCCTCCATGTGCTTCAAGCATGGCATGTTTTATGAGGATTTCCGTGTCATTTGACACAATGGAAATGCGCCTTTGTCAGCTTTTGGGGAAGTTAAGGGACTTTTTGATGCATTTTCTTGACTTAGCTACCTTGGAAAAAGGGTTATAGGTCAAGTGAGCTGTGTGTGGATGAAATCGCAATGTTTCACCTCGCGGGGTTTTTAAAAATGTAAAAAATGCATTTTTATTATTATGGGACCACTTTTTTTTACTTCTTCTTTTAAACTTCCACTGAATTACTGAGAAAAGAGGGTGGTTGTTATTTGCATGCACGCACGCATAAACACACAAGCACGTATGCACGCAAACACACACATACACACACACACACACACACACACACACACACACACACAAACACACACACACACACACACACACACACACACACACACACACACACACACACATGCACCAAACACGCACACACGCACACACACACACATACATACATACATTATACATACATACACACACAATGAGAGAGGAGAGAGATAGCAATTATTATCCTGACTTCTGACAATATGGTGCAATTACCAGAGGTAGAATAATACCCTTTGGAGAGAGAGGCAATTATCATACGAGATAAGCCCATTGGGATCTATCTGATAGCAGATCCAGTAATCCAGCGCGAACTTTATGGGCGCTGCCATCTTGAATATCGCCATTCCTGCGTGCCTGCGAGTATGACGAGTGACACTTGCCTGTGCTTTTCAATGAAAGCATCCTGTCAGAGAATGTCTAACAAGGGGTCCCGCTCATGAATGAAAATGTCAGGTGAAAGGCAACATTGATCAATGATGTCAGACTGTACCAAAACTTACCAGTGAAGGTAATTTATTAACACCATAAAGTATTAAGACGTGTATTAATAACAGCTAACCTCTGCAACAGCCGCCTATGGAACCAACGGGCTAATTTCTTAGCAGCCAGGCACGCAGTAATGGCGGTTTTGTGTTACTTCCGCGTTTCGCTGGATTAGTGTATATTTAGCTGCTGTATATGGCTCTATCAAATGAGTCCATGACAGAACACTGCGTTAGCATTCTACTACGGTTCTATGGTTCTACAAGAGCCATTATAGAGAACTGTGAAGGTTGATGTGAACTGTGAAAGTGTTAGTGATATGGATGGCATTTCATTAAGAGCCAAGTCTTGACATCTTCGGTGGTCAGCGGTCAAGGAGTACGAGTAGGCCTACTGTACTGTACATCTGCTAGAAAAATAATTACAGTGAGATTCTTGTCGTTACAGTGTGGGCTATTGTCTGGAATAAGGACATGAGAAAAAAAAGCTTACTTATTTATGATTTATCATCAGTTTATGTTTGTGATTTGGATTTGGCTGAATAAGCACGGTTATGAAACCAGTCACACTGTCTGTCTCTGTCACTTATCGCATGCGTTGTTGACTGTGTGCGAATCTGCTGAATTGTTTTATTGTCTCTGATTCATTGCTAAGGAGGATGCTTTAAAATGTGAATCTAACCATACTGTAACTCTCACCACAGTCTCTCACGACCACACACTCTCACACACATCTCTTGGCTCACTTCTAGAAAATGACTCTGACGAGTGAGTGAGCAATATTAGCAGTGACGCTGGCTATAGTGGCTAAATCCCCATGTCCTACTTTATCACGTCAGTCCAACAGACTTCTCACACACACACACGCACGCACGCACGCCCACACACACGCCAGTAAGCAACAACTAATGGTCCTGTTTCACAATCACACATATATGAAAGTTAAAGTGAAGTTTAACTGCTTTATAGATAAAAAAAAACTTCTTTAGTGCTTACAGTGTCCTAAAACCACAGATAAGCCCAAAACCTGAGATCCACTGCAGATACAGCACAACTACTACAGGCGTCAAGACACTCCTCACATTCCCCTGCATTTATGATACACGGCCTCTCGTCTTTTACTGCCTCGTTGATGACATTGATAGTATGATTTTCCTTTGATTAAACATGGTGTCTTCAGTTTTTACAGCGGCAGATATCATTTCAACTTAGCCGCACTGCCAAACATGTCGCTGTTCAGCGTCCCATAGAGTGAGCAGAACACAGAGAGAAAGAGAGAGAGAGAGAGAGACTAAGAGAGAGAGAGAGAGAGATAGAGAGGCTTCTTGTGTGTGCAAGAGGCTGCAGCAAAATCTGCAGCTGTTCCAGTTTGCTGACGCCACACTTGCCGAGGCAGCCCGGCATGAAATGAGACTTTGCACCGAGCGCGCGCTCCCTGGCCCAGAGCTTCTAGCGTCAGGGCTGAGAGTGCAATACTGGGAAGGCGGCGATAAAGCGCTCATTAACCGAGACGCTGCCCTTCTGCCCGGGGTGAGCTGGGTTGGCACTCGGCCCGTCTGCCCGCCCAGGCTGCCCGGCCGCGGCAGAAGCATGCGGCAGCAGCAGCACCTGAGTGTGACGCCAGCTGCACCGTACACACACACACCCACACATCCACCCACACACACACCCCCCCACACACACACATCCACGCACACACATCCACAGAGTAGCTGCTACTGCAGCAGACAGCCACCTACGCTACCCACCCCCACCTTAGCGGATAGCAGCCAGCAGCACCCAGCTACACGGCAGGCTCCTCCAAGGGCACTGCATCTCCACACTGTACACTCTCCCCAACCAGAGACGGCAAGGCACAGAGCAGCAACTCCATGTAAATGCTGCATGGGGCTGAATATCTTTGGAATACATTATATCAGCTCTCTTTGACATACCAATGCACACAAATGCACTGGCTTTTTTTAATCCCTTAAAATTGACGACAGGCATGAACGCTCACACTGAATACACACTCATTTAGACAATCAAAGATTTACACAAAGCACCATATGCACATTACACTGATTGCAAGGGCCTGTCTTTAACCTGCAAGCAGGTATGTTCTGTCCTGCGTCAATATTTACTGTGGGGAGAAATAATGAGGTGCTATTGATTAGTGCAGCATTGTGCATACATATGTGTTTCTGGACTGCAGTCGGAAGGGTGAAGGGTATCCTTCCCAGCCACACTACAAGGAGGACTAACTGTCCACTTTCCTGGACAACATCCTCATCCTGTCGCCCAGATAACTTTGCAACAAGGCTGCGTCTGACGAGGCTGCAGCCTGCAATCTCACGCAGTGCAGTGCAGTGTGGAGGAGCAGGCTGGAGCGTCGGGGCCGTCGGTCCACTGCAGAGGCTGAGTTTGGCTCGGGCTACCGCCGGGGCTTTCCCGCCTCCCCAGAGGTCATCCGAGGACACGAGGACCAAGGTGCTTGACTGCATTCTGCTGCTGACCACAGTTTTATGGTAATTGGTTTGGCTGCGGCTGTTGTCAGTCAATTACTGATAGCAGCCCCCCCAGCCGTCAGTCAAGAAATATCGCTCGCGGGTGAAACTTCATGGTGCTTTTTCATTTGAGTTTTTTTGTGAGATTGGACGGAAAAAAAAAAAAAAAAAAAAAAACAAGAGCAGGCAGGGTGCCTGTATAGGAGTGTGCTCTCTGAATGCAGAGGGCTGCGATATTAACTGCTTACACTCCCCTTTCCATCTTGTGTCCCTTTCCACTAATTAGAGGAGGAGGAGGAGCACAGACCTTACAGGAGAGCTGCAGGGTCCACTCTTCTCATCTCATTTGGGCTGATCAGCATGGGAGCAATAGTAATCTCACTAATGTCTGCATTACTATACAATAGCGTATTCTACACACTATATACTACACTATACATTAATATACTATACTATACTGTACTCTTTCTGTAGACTTATTTGTGGCATCTTACTGTAACATATTTGTGACATACTGTATGACTGCACTTGATAAC